>NW_024068437.1:0-150653 GCF_009389715.1 Phoenix dactylifera | reverse complement strand
AGGTACAGTGTACTGAACTTCAAATTTTCAGTAGTAAACTGCAAATAGAGTTCGTAATTGTTTTAGTAAAATTATACAAGTACAGAGAAGTCTAAATTTTAATATTTTTGTTTACTTGCTAGATGCAAGTTTTTACCTATCTGGTAGTCCCACCACTACTCAATGATATTGATGTACTAGTGTGAATGTCTTGAATCTACCTCCCTAATTTGTTTCTTTACCCTCTCTATTATATGATACAAAAAGCTTATCTAAGAGTATCTCTCACTGCCCATAGTCTAAAGCACTTTGTATAATGGCTTGATAGCCTTCACTACCTTTTCAGCCTGCTACCATAATGTCTGCCTCGTTACCAAGTCCTCAACAGTGCCCCTCAATGCCGGCCTCGTAAATCCATCTATTCTGCCATTCAGAATTGACAAATATCTGATGTAGAGCTGCTATCTCTCAAAAAGGCTATCAAGTGCAATATAGTTGGTAGCAAACTGTGTCACACTTGGTCTTTGTATTTCTTCCCCTACATACCTTCTTATCAGTGATATGACTCATGTATTGTTATAAATATATCTGGTGATGGTTTAGGCTATCTCCATTGTCACGCCCTTGGCCCAAGATCGCGATCCGAGGGTCCGCGCAACCGCCGTACATCCGTAGAAAACTTTCCTCACGAGCATGCAAGGCATCTTAACCAATATCTCAATATATAAAATAATTCAACTAATAATAAATGCAATCTTATTCCATTGACTAACTCAAATCATAAAGTCTCACAGTTCTAAATATGCAGCAGAACAATAATTTAGCAACATGCAAACTTAGTTTTTAAAATAACAAACCTCGCAATGTCCAGCAATCATAATAAATATCTAAGATAACAGATCAACTTAAATAACCCTAATCTAGATAACTTGTGCCAAATCCTTCTAGTCGCTCTCCCATTTTGGAACCCCAATAGACTAGTTCTCGGAATCTGTAAAACAACAAGAAATTGTATAATGAGCTAAACAGCCCAGTAAGTAATGAACAATCTAGCTAGATAAATCAAGCAATAATATATAGAAAATAAATATATATGCAGTTCCAAGGTACAAGTCAAATATTTCTTAAATTCTTACGATTCTTTTCATAGTTTTGAGATTCTTTCACATGTTCAATTCATCTTATCGATCCTGGACTATGACATATGTTTCCTGTGGCAAGGTCATCAACACCGACTAATCTTCTTGCGGTGAGTCCTTCGGGACAATCAATTGCCAACGTATCTGCCCCCATTGGTGGGGTCCTCAACATAGCCAGGTCGAAGTTCAATTAGTTCTCTATTTCATATGCAGTCATGAAAATATACAGTGTCAAAACCAAATATCGTTCATATCTTAATTTCTTTCAATTTATCAGATTCAACTCAACACCAGGAACTATGACCATATGTTCCCTGTGGTAGGATCATATCACCGACTATTCTTCTTGCGGTACCAATGTATTAGCCCCCATTGGCAGGGTCCTCAACATAGCCCGACTGCAAGTCTGAATCTATTTCAAGTCATTATCTTTTCTCACATTATGTTCAGTGTTCCAAGCCGAAAGGTACAATGTCAGAGCAATTAAACACAATTGAAATCAGAAGCAAATACGTTCAATTAGTCATACAATATTCTAAAAATATACATATAATCCATGCATCAAATCCGAAATCACGAATAATTCGATTCGTAAATATATATATAGTTTGCCGATAAATCTAGTAAAGAGGTTACATCACTTACCTTGCGAACGCGATCCACAATAAATCCAATTAATTCCGTAAATCCCCCGCAGAACCTAATATCCAAAAATCATATTCTTTTTTTTAAAATTCATCACAATATATGTGTGCAAAAACTTAAATTTTAATATTCTCCATGGCTGATCCTACAAAGTGCCTAACACCCGAGTTCGGGTTCATACCTGTAAACCACCCCTCTCTTTATTCATTTTTTTTCTTTTTCTTTCTTCTTTTCTTTTTTTTCTTTCTTTTCTTTTTCTTTTTCCTTCTTTTCTTTTTTTTTTTCTTTCTTTCCTTTTCTTTTTCTTTTTCTTCTCTTCTTCTCCAGAAACTTCTTCCGACTTCTTTCTTCCTTCCCCTTCGGCGAAACAGAGGATTCGTGACCCCCTGCCCCCTTCTTCTTCCCTCTCGGTCGAGCCCAAGGGCGGCCGTGGTGGCCAGCTCTGACAGCGGCAGGAGGTGGCGGAGCAAGCCCGGCCACTCCCGGCGGCGAACAAGGCCAGCGGCGGAGCACTCGGCCGACCAATTTTTGGACCCAAGTTTCCGGCAATTGGCCGGTTCCAAAACCTCAACACATCATGTCTAATCACCAAGAGAGTAGGAGAAGGCCTTACCTCGCCCCGATGAAAGTCCAGCAGCTTTCTTCCTCTCCGGCGGTAAGGAAGAAGAAGACCCTCATACCGAAGAAGACCCAAAGCCCTCTATCTCCCTCTCTCTTTTCTCTCTCTCTCCTCTGTCGGCAGCCCGAGGAGGAAGAACTCGGGCGTGGCGGCTCTACCTCGAGTGGTCTCAAAGGGGAGGAGGAGAATGCCCTAAAATAGGGGATCCCGGCTTCTTCGGGATGGATCCCCTCCACCTCCTCACCGTGTGCCCTTACGTGCAACGCACGTGAGGCCGGAACTAGTGGCTGGGCCAGTCAAGTGGACCGGGCCCAGTTCGGTCAATGCTTGGGTCTCACATCCATTGCCTGTTGTACCCTATGAATCTTCAGAATGTCCATCAACATAAGGTCGTATGCAGCATATGGGGTTTAGAAAATATGTGGTCGCAGCTCTATCAAGATCTCTTCGACAGCCTTATATTGTGGCCAATTATAAGTGATGACCCGTATGACAGTCTCCTCTCTTACTTGATTAATCACTTCCTCCATCAATCTGAAAATGTACATGGTGTTGTATACCTAATCAAAAGCATTAACCAACTTATAGAAGAAATTTTTGTATCACAATATGTCAAAAAATTGATGATGCTCCGCCTGGTAGGATCGATCCAACCATCACACATCACCGTCGTAGATGTAATTCAGTGCTGAAGAATCTACACCAGGACTGGCAGTATATATGGAGTGAATGACAAATCTATAGTATGTATTGTCTGTTGCATTCGCTGGGATATAGCTGAAGTGAAACAATGATCGATAGCTTGCCGCATATCCATTTTTAGCATTGCGTCAACCCTCTGCTGCTTTAAGCCCTTGCTGGAGAAGGCATGTATATCTAAATCATAGATGGTGTCTTCTGGTGTAATCTCCCTAGATGACTTCTTTCTACTACCAAAAGCCTCCAGCATAGATATAATACAACCACCACCTTTGTTGGCAGCCTTCCTAACTCAAAAGGTTCTTCCAAACTTTGGATCTACTCTATTGCTCGCAAAACTAAAGCCCGACTCGTAGTGTAAGGGCCTAAATCGAGCCCTATGCCTAGCTATTTCATTATGTTGCTACGGATCATTCAGGCTCGCCTAAATGATAGTCTGGATTTGTGCATCCTCGTTATCTAGAGCGGATGCTTCATCTAAATCCCTCGAGTGATAGAAAGGTGATTCTACTACTCGACGATCTACCTCCACTTCTTCTTAGCCACCCTCTTCTTCGCTGCTCTGAAATTAGCGAAGTGTTTCTTCATCAGCTGCTCAACCTTCTGTAAACATTTTTGGCATATAGATATGTTGGGGTAACCACCAGCTAAATAGTGCTTCAACCTGATTGCCCCTCCTCTCTTAAACTTTGTATTACGCCAGTTACACTTTCAGTAGTGTCGACTTGAGAGCATTTGCTTATGATACCATCCAATATCATGCTCTAGTTCTTTTTTTTCCATGATAACTTAATTCTTGCAGGTTTATCGAGTATGTAAGTTTATCAATTATTTAAAATAGTTAAATTTTGTTATGATTAAAAAATTTTTTACTTCAAAAAATACATCAGACTTATCTAATACATAGTATCAATTTATTTATTTATTTATATATTTTTAATAATTTTTAAACTAAAAATAAGTTTAAATACTGTAAATTTTTAAAAAATATATTTTTACCTTAGAAAATACTTCTAAAATATGTAATACTTATTACTAATTTTTTAATATTTGGTATTAATTTTATATATTTTTAATCTTTTTAAAAAATTAAAAAAATTAAATATAAATATTTTTTAAAAAAATAATTTGAGCTCAAATCAATATAGAATCCTACTATGGATGCTACATATATTTTTTTGAGACCTATAGGCATGCATCAAAGGCTACTTATTTTTTATTATTTTAAAATTTAAATCTAGGCCACTATGCGCAAGACTGCATCAAAACTTGAATAAAGATACCAAATTTAGATAAAAAGTAGCTTTCATAGCTCTAAATATACTTTTGATTTTACAGTTTTTTTAATTTTATTTTTTATTTTTTAATCCAAAAATATATTTTTAAATTTTTAAAATTATACATAATCCAAAAATTAAATTTTTTTATGATTGTGTAGATCATTGATAAATCTACAACATATTATGAAATCATACAAAATAAAAAATTTGGTATAATCTCCTCCTATTTTGAAAATTTTGAGGTATTTTTCGATGTCCAAAAAAAGAGAGAAAATGAGGTAAGAGAGAGAAAGCATACCTTATTTAGGGTTGGATCCTCCTTCAATCGTGATGAATCGGCATGTTTTTTGCTGTAGGAAGAGGGGTGTTGTTCGATAGGTTGGGAAGGTTGGAGAAACTTCTCAAGCCTTCCCAAATTACCTTTAAAACAAAAAAAGAGGAACTGGTCCGACTCAATGTGACTGCACCGGTTCCGCACGGAATCGACTGGTTTAGAGCAAGTCTGTGTGGTTCACAACTAGTTCTAGCTAGTTTCGATCAGTTCTAGACTATTTCGGCTGGTTCCGATCGGTTTTGGATCAGTTCCTGCCAGTTCAGAGTTGGTTTCGAAAAAATTAGGTGAACCGACCCGATACCCGTTGGATCAGCTCAGTACGGGCTGAACCGAGTGGTTCAGACTCCGTTCAGCCTGGTTCATGTGGAGTGATTGATTAAAACCCTATTTGATTTTGATGAGCTCAAAGCATTAGAGTATATATGTTATATATGTTGTTTACTAATGAATTCAATTGAGTGTTTCAGTGAAAATCTTGTCTAAGTGTCTCAAGACTTGGTTCATAATATTTTGGATAAGTTAAGAAGTCAGTTTGAACCAAAGTCTGAGACTCGAGTCGACTCCAGAGTATTACGAGTCGACTCCAAGCGTATCAGGATCACTGGCACGGGCTCGAGTCGACTCCTGACCATTACGAGTCGACTCCAACTGAGAACAGACAGACAAACAGAAAGCATCAACTCAAAATCTGTCAGCGAGTCGACTCCTGAAGTGCGCGAGTCGACTCCGATGTTCCGAGTCGACTCCGGAGAAGTATGAGTCGACTCCAAGGAGTTACAGGCAGAAAAGTCAGAGAGCGGTTTTCGACCCTGAGATTCGAGTCGACTCCTGTGGAACGCGAGTCGACTCCGATGGTTGGCAGGTCGACTCCAAAGTAGTGAGAGTCGACTCTCAGAGTACACAAGGAAAAGTCAGAGAGCGTTTTTCGGACTCTGAGATTCGAGTCGACTCCCGCATTGCACGAGTCGACTCCGAGACACCGCGACCCCAAAGAAGACAGAAGACCAATTTGCTGTCTCTGAGATTCGAGTCGACTCCCAGACAGCTCGAGTCGACTCCAAGGCAGCGCTTCACTAAAAACACAGAAGACTAAGTTTCGGAAACTGAGAGCCGAGTCGACTCCGGAACAGTTCGAGTCGACTCCAAGACTGGACGAGCCAAAAGACAGTAGATCGAGAGTTCGGGCTCTGAGCGCCGAGTCGACTCCCAGGATTGTCGAGTCGACTCGAGTGGACCAAGTTCAAAAATAGATCCACGGACTCCATGGGATGAGCCGACTCCGAAAATGCCAAGTCAGCTCCAGAAGTTGGCGAGTCGACTCCGGGTCAAGTCGAGTCGACTCCCAGTCGAAGAGGCGACTTTAATTCAAATCCGGAACAGTTGCCGAGTCGACTCCAGAAAAGCATGAGTCGACTCCCGCTACAGCCGAGTCGACTCCTGATCGCGCGAGTCGACTCCAACCCACCAACGGACATATTGTCAGGCTGTGCAGAGTGTGCAGAACGGGCAGAAAAAGGTCTCTAACGGCTAGTTTCCGTGGGGGATGGCTTAAATAGCCACAGAGACTGTAGCAAGGAGAGAACAACCATTCCACTCAAAGTAATCAAGCTTTCAATCTCTGCAACCTGGTTTTCAACGGAAAAGAGGGAAGAGCAACATTAACTGCATCCACCTACTTCTTCCCAACATTGAAAGAGATCTCCTCCTGCATTCAAGTCGACCAGACATTCAAGAGGAGACCCGAAGTTCAAGAAGCCCTACTCTACTCCAACTCAAACGTGTTTGAGGGCTTCTAACTTCTCTTTTGTTTATATTGTTATTTATCTGCTTTTGAGAAGCTCTGTTTTTCTGTTACTCCTTTTTACTTCCATCTTGTCTTTGCTTGGTTCAATCGGGGGATTGAATCAAGGGTATTGAGGTTGGTTGGTGAGCCGAGTGTAAAACCAACGTGTAAGGGTTCGATTGTGATCCCGGGAAAACAATCGGGTTGGTTCTAGTCGGTGAGCCTGGGAAAACCGACCGAGTTCGTTGTGAGCTCGTAAAACAACAAGTTTGGTTGTGAGCTTGGAAAACAACCGGCTGTAATCCAAGGGGTTATAGTGAATTCCCAAGTGAGACTTGGGGAGTGGACGTAGGAGCAAGGGTTAGCTCCGAACCACTATAAAACATTGTGTTTGTGATTGTTTGTCTCTCTCTATCTCTCGCATTTCATTCACCGCACATAGAAACTAATTAATCATCTCGCAAAAGCATTAATTAGTTATCCACAAAAGTTTTAATAGCCAAATTATTTTAAAACCCAATTCACCCCCCCTCTTGGGTTGTCTATCTGGGCAACAAGTGGTATCAGAGCCTAAACTCTTCTACCCTAAGAGTCAAAGATCAAAATGACAACCCCATTTGGATCTTCCCACATTGAGGGTCAGTCCACCCAAAGACCCCCATTCTTTAATGGATCTGACTACTCATATTGGAAGGCTAGGATGAGAATATTCATCCAAGCCCAAGACTATGAGATGTGGACCATTGTAGCAAATGGGCCATACATCCCATCCATTTATGTAGAGGGGGTCACTGTACCCAAACTCGAAAAGGATTGGGATGAACACGACATGAGAAAGGCACAACTCAATTCTAAAGCAATGAATGTGCTTTACTGTGCACTAGATAGGAATGAATTCAATAGAGTCTCTACTTGCAATTCTGCAAAAGAGATTTGGGATAGACTTGAAGTGACCCATGAGGGCACGAATCAAGTCAAAGAATCCAAAATAAATATATTGGTTCATAAGTATGAACTATTTAAAATGGATTCTAATGAAACAATCACTTGCATGTTCACTAGATTCACTGACATTGTCAATGGCCTAAAAAGCCTTGGCAAAAACTATACTAACAGTGAGCTTGTCAGGAAGATTCTTCGATGTCTACCAAGGTCATGGGAAGCCAAGGTGACGGCAATCCAAGAAGCTAAGGACTTGAACAAGCTTCCACTTGAAGAGCTCCTTGGATCCCTAATGACTCACGAGCTAACCATGAAGCAACACAGCGAAGAAGAGTCCTCACATAAGAAAAAGGTAATAGCTCTTAAATCCACATCATCTAACAAAGATTTGTCTTGCAGTAGCAGCAGTGAAGAAGAAGATCATGAGGGAGATGATGATGAGGCTCTTCTTGTGCGCAAGTTCAGAAAATTCATCAACCACAAGAAGTCCTATCATCAAAGGAGAGGCCCCTCAAATTTCTATCGCAAGGATAAAGGTAAGGAAAGGGAAAATGAGGGGATTGGATGCTATGAGTGCAAGAAGCCGGGACACATCAGAGCTGAGTGTCCCTTACTTAAGAAGGGCCAGCAAGTACAAGAAGAAGAAAGCCCTTGTCACCACTTATCGGACTCCGACGCATCATCTTCCATCATCGGATGAGGAACAAGAAGAAAAGGCCAATTTCTGCTTCATGGCCAACGAAAATGAGGTAACATCCGAAACGCATCTAGATTTTACTTTTGATGAACTTTATGATGCATTTAATGAACTAATGATTGAATATAAGGCTAATAACATTAAGAATAAAGAGCTAAAACTAGCTAATCAAACTTACATACATAAATATGATAAACTAGTTAAGGATAAGGACTGTATCACCAAAGAAAATCTAGAACTTAAGACAAGCAACCAACTCTTAATTAAAAAAACTAACACCTTAAGTAAAGATAATGAAAAACTAACTAAGAAAATTTCAGAACTTAAAAACAATAAACAAATCTTAAACGAAAATCTCATAAAAGACTTGAATACTCTAAAAATGGAAAAACAAACTCTAACTAAAGAACTTGGAAAATACAAACCTTTGGTTGAGAAATTTACTTATAGTTCTGAAAAATTAAATATGATACTTAATAGTCAACGTGCAGTATTCAATAGAACAGGTTTAGGATATAAATCTAAAAATAAGCAAAACTTCTTAGTAACTTCTTTGTTAAAGCAGGAGAAAGTAAAACTAAGAAAATAACCTGTTTTTGTTGTGAAAAATTAGGACATAAGGCAAATGTGTATAATTATAGAAAAAGAAAATCAAAAGGAAAAATTAAAGGGTATGGGTTCCAAAAGGAACAACATGACTAACCATGAAGGACCAAGAAAACTTGGGTACCTAAGATTACATGATTTGCTTGTGTAGGAGTGTCTTGCAGCCAAGGTCAACAAAAATTGCTGGTACTTGGATAGTGGCTGCTCAAGACACATGACGGGTGACAAGGATCAATTCTTCACCCTTGAAGCTAAGAAGGGAGGTGCTGTGACTTTTGGAGACAATAACCAAGGTCACATCATTGGTATAGGTAAAGTTCAAATTACCCCTTCTACTTTTATTGATAATGTTCGATATGTTGATGGTCTTAAGCATAATTTATTAAGCATTAGTCAATTATGTGATAGAGGCTATAATGTTATGTTTAAACATCACTATGCATCATAACAAATCCAAATGATAATAGTTTAGTTTTTAAAGGAATAAGACGTGGGAATGTGTATGTTGTAGATCTTGAGGATCTTGCCAAACACAACTCATGCTTAGTTGTTAATGAAACTAAGGACAATGATGCTAGTTGGTTATGGCACTGTAAGTTAGGTCATGCAAGCATGGACACAATATCTAAACTAGTTAAAAGAGATTCTGTGATAGGGTTGCCAAACTAAGATTTGAAAAGAATAAAATATGTGAAGCTTGTCAATATGGCAAACAATCTAGGAACTCCTTTAAAATCCATAAAATGTGTCTCTACCTCTAGACCTCTAGAATTATTACACATGGACCTATTCGGACCAACTAGAACAACAAGCCTAGGGTGGAAATAAATATAGGTCTAGTCATTGTAGATGATTATTCTAGATACACTTGGGTTATGTTCTTAGCACATAAAGATCAAGCTTTTTCAGTATTTAAAAAGTTTCATAAGGAAGTAACCAATGCTAGAGATACTACAGTAATAGCTATTAGAAGTGACCATGGTACCGAATTTGAAATTATTTATTTGATGAGTTTTGTAGTAAAAAGAAAATAACTCATAATTTTTCTGCACCTAGGACACCACAAACAAAATGGAGTTGTGGAGAGAAAAATAGAACTCTAGAGGAAATGGCTAGAACTATGTTATGTGAAAGTAACCTCCCTAAGTACTTTGGGGAGAAGCCATTAATACTTTTTGTCATATATTAAATAGAGTTTTATTGAGACCCATTATAAAGAAAAACCTTATGAACTTTGGAAAAACAGAAAACCAAAGGTAAACTACTTTCATGTTTTTGGATGTAGGTGTTTTGTTCATAATAATGGGAAAGATAATCTAGAAAAATTTGACTCAAAATCTGATGAGGCTATATTCTTGGGGTACTCTACACTAGCAAAGCCTATAGAGTCTTTAATAAAAGAACCCTAGTTATAGAAGAATCTATACATGTTGTATTTGATGATTCTAGTGACATCTCTCTAGCAAGAGAGTTAATTTTGATGATGATGCTGAAATTCTTGAAGAAAAGATAGATGAGATGAATTACAAGATGATAATCAAAAATTAATTGAAGGTGCATCATCAAGCCAAGAGGCTATTGTGGATTATGGACTAACTAAAGCTTGGAGGTATGCTCACGGGCATCCTAAGGAATTAATTCTAGATGATCCATCTCAACCTATTAGGACTAGGGCATCCCTTAGGAACTTAAATAATCATCTAGCCTTTGTTTCTCATTTTGAGCCCAAACACATAGAAGAAGCTGAAAAAGATGTAAATTGGATAAATGCAATGCAAGAAGAATTAAACCAATTTACTAGAAACAAAGTATGGAATCTAGTTGAAAGACCTACTGAATATTCAATTATAGGTACCAAATGGATTTATAAAAATAAACTTGATGAAAATGGTACTGTAATAAGGAATAAGGCTAGATTAGTAGCCAAGGGTTATAATCAAGAAGAAGGTATAGATTTTGATGAAACCTTTGCTCCGGTAGCTAGACTTGAAGCAATTAGACTTTTACTAGCTTTTGCATGCTCTAAGGACTTTAAGTTATTTCAAATGGATGTAAAAAGTGCATTTTTAAATGGGTATATTAATGAGGAGGTATATGTAGAACAACCTCCTGGTTTTGAAAATCATCAATACCCTAATCATGTTTATAAATTGGACAAAGCACTTTATGGTTTAAAACAAGCACCTAGAGCATGGTATGAGAGGCTTAGCAAATTCCTATTAGAACATGAGTTCTCTAGGGGTAATGTAGATACACATTGTTTCTAAAGAAGAAAAACAAAGATATGTTGTTAGTACAGATTTATGTTGATGATATTATTTTCGGTGCTACTAACAATCGTCTCTGCGAAGAATTTGCTAACTTGATGCAGAGTGAATTTGAGATGAGCATGATGGGAGAGCTGAATTACTTCCTTGGACTTCAAATCAACAATCTGAAGGAGGCATCTTCATCAATCAAGCCAAATACATCAAGGAAGATGCTCAAGAGTTTGATATGGAGGGAAACAAATCAATCAGCACCCCCATGAGCTCATCATGCAAATTAGACCAAGATGAATCAGGTAAATCGGTAGATCAGAAACTATATAGAGGTATGATAGGATCTTTATTGTATCTTTCTGCAAGTAGACCTGATATCATGTTTAGTGTTTGCATGTGTGCTAGATATCAGGCTAATCCTAAGGAATCACATCTAATTGCAGTAAAGAGAATCTTTAAATACCTAATAGGAACAAAGAATATAGGGTTATGGTATTCTAAGAATCTAGCCTGAACTTAATAGGTTATACAGATTCAGACTTTGCTGGATGTAAACTTGATAGAAAAAGCACCAGCGGGTGCATGTCAATTCCTAGGAGAAAACTTAATATCATGGTTTAGCAAGAAACAAAACTCGGTTGCATTATCACTGCTGAAGCTGAATATGTTGCAGCCGAGAGTTGTGCTCAAATCTTATGGATCAAACAACAATTAGAAGATTATGGCATTAAACAAGATAAAATACCCATTAATTGTGATAATACAAGTGCCATTAATCTAACTAAAAATCCAATTCAGCATTCAAGAACTAAACATATTGAGATAAGACATCACTTCATAAGAGATCATGTACTGAATGGTGATGTGACACTCCAATTTGTTTGTACTGATGATCAATTAGCTGACATTTTTACAAAACCCCTAAGTGAAGAGAGATTTAGTGTGCTTAGGAGGGGATTAGGAGTGATTGATCCATCCTAGTGGTAGTTTCCACTAGATTCATTGATTTGATGATTAGATTGTGGTTAAAATAGAGTTTCTTTTCAATGATCATCAAATCAGATCATAATTTAGTGATTTTCCCTCATTCGGCACGAACATAGCATGATTTTTAGGTGCGTGCCAAAGTTCGAGACGACTCGAGTAAGTTTCAGAGTCGGCTTGTAAGGGGGAGTCGACTCGCGCTTAGTCGGGAGTCGACTCGAGGTCGATGGCAGCAGAGGTGGAGTCGACTCGCATACAGTCCGGAGTCGACTCGCGCATAAGGAGAGTCGGGGTCAATAGGCGCATAAGGAGAGTCGACTCGCGCATACTTTGGAGTCGACTCGAGGTCGAGTCGACTCGCGACTCAGAGGAGTCGACTCGCAGTCGGGAATCCGACTTTTTAACCCTAGCTCCATCATTTTCAAAACATTTCTATTCTCCGCC
The DNA here is from genome assembly GCF_009389715.1 of Phoenix dactylifera. Taxonomy (NCBI): domain Eukaryota; kingdom Viridiplantae; phylum Streptophyta; class Magnoliopsida; order Arecales; family Arecaceae; genus Phoenix; species Phoenix dactylifera. The sequence continues at coordinate 138,241 of NW_024068437.1, read as the reverse complement.
GCCACTGTTCACAAGCCCTAGAGCCGACTCCTAGGTCGTCCCCGGTCGTCCCCAAGCTTTTTCCGTCGACTTTTCACCGTCCATTAGGGCTTTTCCTCCCATTCTAGGTCGCTATGCCTCGTAAAGCCGTCGTCCGGAAGAGGCCCCAACCCGAGGCCGGTCCCGAGAGGCGCTCCAAGGCTCGGCACGATCCCGCGAGGTCACAACCTCCGACTCGTTCCCGCCGAGGGCGGTTCCCGCGAGGCCGTGCGCCGGGAAGGCGGTCTCCACCGGGAGATACGTCGATTTCGACTATCTCTCCCGGGAGGGCTTCACCATAGGTGAGAGATTGCGTGTCCAGGGCTTAGAGTATTTCCTTACATTAGATCTCCCCACTTACCCTGGATTAGTTAGAGAGTTTTACGGTACCGTCCATCGGGGAGATGGGGGTATCGAGGGCACGGTAGCCGGTGTCCCTCTGTTCGTTACGGAGGATCTTATTGCCCACATCCTCCACCTTCCACAAGTAGGGGTGGCTCCCACACACCCCGAGGACAGGACTGAGGCCCTTACGGCCATACTAGGATATCCTCCTCAGTCCCCTTTAGACGAGGTATCCGCTAGCTCACTTCCTGTTGAGGTGCGGATCCTCCTGAGTATTTTGTCTAGGTCCATTTTCCCGAAGACTGGCCGCTTCGATTTTGTGTTTGAGAGGGACCTCGCCCTTATGTTTTATATTCTTCAGGACACCCCAATCAACTTCCCCAAACTCATTTATAGATATCTGTGTGAGCCCCTAGATAGACCTAGGCTCACCCTCCCCTACGGTATGATGTTCACTCTGTTGTTTAGGGAGTACGAGATTCCCATTCCTGAGGGGGAACCCTCTAAGGCGTTGCGATGGACTGATCGCATGCGTCCGGGGACCCTACACAGGATGGAGTTTCGGAAGGTAGAGGGAACATGGGTTAGGAAGTCATCCACCTCCACACATACCTCCAGACACTCTCCTAGCCCTGAGCCAGATTCTGACTATCCTGACTTTCCCTCCACTTCTGCTCCTACCACCTCAGCCGGACCTTCCTCCTCAGCTCCACCACCTATGGAGGTCCGGATCGCTCCTGAGCAGCTCCTGGAGTTGCGGCAGGAGATTGTTAGAGACCTGCGAGATGAGCTACTTCGGGAGCTCCGAGGTTCAGTGCCAGCTCCCACTCCTGCACCACATCTTCTGAGTTGGTCCCTTCCTTGACAGCCGTGACTGACATGACGGCCCATGTACGGGAAGAGATCTACAACGTGAGGAGTTTGATTCAGGCTCAGTTCTCCAGTATGAGTGAGGTCACGGGCATCACTCGGAAGATGCGCGATGACATCCGGAAGGACATGAGCACCACTACCAGGGGGCCGAGCGCTTGTCGAATGGGCTCATCGACAAGCTGGACGCACTGCAGAAGTCGGTCCTCGAGCTCGATACGACACAGAGCAGGGCCATTCAGGCCGTTATCCGACAGCTCGAGAACGTCACCAATGCGGTCCAAGCACTGGTTGAGCGCATGCCTCGGGGAGCCACATCCTCGAGAGGAGGAGATACATCCTCGAGAGGGGAGCCACATCCTCGAGAGGAGGAGCTACATCCTCGAGGAGACCGTAGCTGCTTTTGTGTTTTATTTTGACATGTACTGTTTTGCTTTACTTATTGTATTCTCAAATGGATTCACATACACATCAATACAATGAGTAGACATCTTATCTTCATTTCTGTGCAATTTGATCTATGATTGATTGTGTGTTCTGCTTACCTCCTTTTTTTTTGATACGATGACAAAAAGGGGGAGAAATATTGAATAGATATGTAAATGGAATCAACATAAAAGAAATCAAAATGAGAATCAAAAATTAAAACATAATTTGTTCTTAGTGGATTTGGTACCTCGAGGCTCATTATCTCTCTTTTGGGGCTCCTAATGAAGTAATCTCCAGAATCTATTCAAGGATATTCGGAGATTAGCTGAATCCAACTCAAGAACAAATTGACAAATTTTCCCTCTAAATACCAAAATTTAAAATTCAAAAAACTTCAATATACTAAAAGAAAATTCAGAGAATCAAAACATAGTAGAATGCATATGTTGAGGGGGAGAATCTGAATTTTTAAGAAAGCCAAATCATTAAATATATATAAGCCAAACAATTGATTGCATGATATGAAGGCTTATATAATTTCAAATGAAAGGGGGAGCTTTAACTCCAAAATTTATTGTTTCACACCTTTCAAGCTTGGATATATTAAATTACCAGACATTTGAATTCATTTATGGATTTTATTTCCTTGTTTATTGAGCAATTCACTTTACATATACTCAAAGTTTTGTCATCATCAAAAAGGGGGAGATTGTGGAGTGATTGATTAAAACCCTATTTGATTTTGATGAGCTCAAAGCATTAGAGTATATATGTTGTTTACTAATGAATTCAATTGAGTGTTTCAGTGAAAATCTTGTCTAAGTGTCTCAAGACTTGGTTCATAATATTTTGGATAAGTTAAGAAGTCAGTTTGAACCAAAGTCTGAGACTCGAGTCGACTCCAGAGTATTACGAGTCGACTCCAAGCGTATCAGGATCACTGGCACGGGCTCGAGTCGACTCCTGACCATTACGAGTCGACTCCAACTGAGAACAGACAGACAAACAGAAAGCATCAACTCAAAATCTGTCAGCGAGTCGACTCCTTGAAGTGCGCGAGTCGACTCCGATGTTTACCGAGTCGACTCCGGAGAAGTATGAGTCGACTCCAAGGAGTCACAGGCAGAAAAGTCAGAGAGCGGTTTTCGACCCTGAGATTCGAGTCGACTCCTGTGGAACGCGAGTCGACTCCGATGGTTGGCAGGTCGACTCCAAAGGTAGTGAGAGTCGACTCTCAGAGGAACACAAGGAAAAAGTCAGAGAGCAGTTTTCGGACTCTGAGATTCGAGTCGACTCCCGCATTGCACGAGTCGATTCCGAGACACCGCGACCCCAAAGAAGACAGAAGACTAATTTGCTGTCTCTGAGATTCGAGTCGACTCCCAGACAGCTCGAGTCGACTCCAAGGCAGCGCTTCACCAAAAACACAGAAGACTAAGTTTCGGAAACTGAGAGCCGAGTCGACTCCGGAACAGTTCGAGTCGACTCCAAGACTGGACGAGCCAAAAGACAGTAGATCGAGAGTTCGGGCTCTGAGCGTCGAGTCGACTCCCAGGATTGTCGAGTCGACTCGGGTGGACCAAGTTCAAAAATAGATCCACGGACTCCATGGGATGAGCCGACTCCAAAAATGCCAAAGTCAGCTCCAGAAGTTGGCGAGTCGACTCCGGGTCAAGTCGAGTCGACTCCCAGTCGAAGAGGCGACTTTAATTCAATCCGGAACAGTTGCCGAGTCGACTCCAGAAAAGCATGAGTCGACTCCCGCTAACAAGCCGAGTCGACTCCTGATCGCGCGAGTCGACTCCAACCCACCAACGGACATATTGTCAGGCTGTGCAGAGTGGTGGCAGAACGGGCAGAAAAGGTCTCTAACGGCTAGTTTCCGTGGGGATGGCTTAAATAGCCACAGAGGACTGTAGCAAGGCAGAGAACAACTATTCCACTCAAAAGTAATCAAGCTTTCAATCTCTGCAATCTGGTTTTCAACGAAAAAGAGGGAAGACAACATTAACTGCATCCACCTACTTCTTCCCAACATTGAAAGAGATCTCCTCCTGCATTCAAGTCGACCAGACATTCAGGAGGAGACCCGAAGTTCAAGAAGCCCTACTCTACTCCAACTCCAAACGTGTTTGAGGGCTTCTAACTTCTCTTTTGTTTATATTGTTATTTAATCTGCTTTTGAGAAGCTCTGTTTTCCTGTTACTTCTCCTTTTACTTCCCATCTTGTCTTTGCTTGGTTCAATCGGGAGATTGAATCAAGGGTATTGAGGTTGGTTGGTGGGCCCGAGTGTAAAACCAACGTGTAAGGGTTCGATTGTGATCCCGGAAAACAATTGGGTTGGTTCTAGTCGGTGAGCCTGGGAAAAACCGACCGAGTTCGTTGTGAGCTCGTAAAACAACAAGTTTGGTTGTGAGCTTGGAAAACAACCGGCTGTAATCCAAGGGGTTATAGTGAATTCCCAAGTGAGACTTGGGGAGTGGACGTAGGAGCAAGGGTTAGCTCCGAACCACTAATAAAACATTGTGTTTGTGATTGTTTGTCTCTCTCTATCTCTCGCATTTCATTCACCGCACATAGAAACTAATTAATCATCTCGCAAAAGCATTAATTAGTTATCCACAAAAATTTTAATAGCCAAATTATTTTAAAACCCAATTCACCCCCCCTCTTGGGTTGTCTATCTGGGCAACAGTTCAGTACCACTCGGTTTGGCCCAGTTCGACAACCATGTGCTAGAGTTTGAAGTGAAGTATTTTGTAGGCTAGTTTTTTCATTGCTTTTCTTTTATTTTTATTTTTCTCTACTCTTTTTATTTTCCGCCTCCCCTTCCAACCCACCTTCCTTCTCCCCTCCTTCCAATTTTTTTAATAAAATATTAGTACTTGTAGTATATTTCTCACAAATTAATATTCTATATTCTTTTAGTTTTCTCTTTACTCCTTCGTTTGTGCCAAACTGAAGCTATAGTTTGCAATCCTTATCCACCGAATAACTCAATCAAATCCAATGTGAATTTGGGAGGATTGCACTTATTTTTTTTGAGAGAGAGCAGAGAGTCGCTAGATCGGACTTGGATGATGAATTAGTGGACATAACAAACATATTTATTAATTAAATTTTACTATTATTGCAACTAATCTTAACAAATTATTATACAAAATAATTTAACAAATTAGTTGTTTTATAAATAATTGCTTAACATTTTCTTTAATTTCAAACAACTAGTGCTATTACTAAACCAACTTTTCAATAGATAATTACTATATTATTCTAGTATTTTTAATAAATTTGATTTTGGTTTATATTCTTATATTATACACTAAAAGTTCTATTAAAAAATATAAAATAATATAGTTTTTTAAATTTTTATAGGTATTTTACAAAATTGTACCACATAGTAGAAAAGTAAAATAATGATGGTGCATAATATCGGATCCGCGATGGTCCTCGGGCATTGAGCAGTCAGCTGAAGCAAGTATGATTTTTCTGCAAATGGCCAACTCGAGCCTGGGCTCTGGATCTGGACCTAGGATGAAATGAATCCATCCAGGTTGATTTCATCCATCATAGATTGAAGATGGATCTTGTCCATCTGAAAATTCTTACGCTCGCCACCAACTCCCCTACATTGCACCAACCCCTTCGTGCCATGTCGGGTGAGCACAGCGTTGGGCGAGAGAATCTTCTTAATTGGACAAGTGAATCATCTCAAGTCCCCCCCCCCCCCCCCCCCCCAGCCTCCATCCAAGGCCTCTCCTCCTCCATTCCTTCCCCTGTAAACTGAAGCTTGTTCCCTCTGAAAGCCAAATAGCAATCAATGGCGAGGCGACGAAAGGAATCCGAAGGCGGCGGGCACAACGGCAGGTTGCCGGAGGAGTGCTCTCGCGCGTGCATTCCTTCACGACGACTCGTGATTCGTGCAGGCCGGCGCTCGTCTCGGTCGCCTTCAGGTCCGCAGCGAGCTCCGACGCGGTGTGGGGGCGGTTCCTCCCGTCCGATTATGAGTCGATCCTGTCGCGGGCCGTTGATCCGGTCGAGTACTCGTCGAAGAGGGAACTCTATCTCCGACTCTGCGACTCCATTCTCGTCGATGGCGGCACGATGGTGAGACATATCACCATGATTCTGAAAGTTGCATCACCATATGAAGCCATACAGATATGACAGAAAATAATAAAAAAATAAAAATATGGATTTGTTTTGCCTCATCCCGCAGAATTGGGAAAAAATGTTTTGCTTAATTATAGATTATTTTTTTAATCCCTATCTACTCTTTCAATATACGCCACACACAAAAAAAAAAACCAAACCAACAGAGCAATATTGTTCTTGTGGCAAAACATCCTGTTCTTGTGACTAAGGCCCCGTTTGGAAGAGCTGTTGACAGTAGAGCTGGTAAACAAATTGAGAAAATACTTTTGTATACAAAATTATGCATAAATAACATTGCATAGTATTATACAACAGAGAATAATAAATATAACATATATTAACATATAAATATATAATATAGTATAATATTACTGTAATAAAATATACTATTATTATAATATAGTAATATAACATTATATACTATAGCATAATAATTTAATATAATATTAAATTATTTAACATAACATATCAATATATTATGATATAATGTAATATAATATTATATTTATAGTATAATACAATAATAAAGGTATAAAATATTAAATTATTAGGTACATTAATTTCTCATAATATAACATAATATTAAATTATTTAATATAACATATTAATGTATTACGACAAAATGCAATATAATATTATATTTATAGTATAATACAATAATAAAGGTATAAAATATTATAATTATTAGTGTAAATTAATTTATCATAATATAATATAATTTCAAATTATTTAACATAGCATATTAATATATTATGATATAATGTAATATAATATTATATTTATATATAATATAATAATAAAGGTATAAAATAATAATATGAAACAAGAGTATTTTTTCTTGCACGGAAGGAAGTCTAATCCACGGCTAGGGTCTTTATTAGGGCTCCAGCAGATTTTTAGGTTTATAAGGGGACAAAATATGTAATTGTTATATTTTATTATGGGTATTTTGGTCCAAAAATCAGCTTCTCGACAAAGCTCAAAACAGCTTTTCAGAAAGCTCCAAAATGGAGCTTCTCCCCAAAATCAGTTTTTAGCTTTCTGAAAAATCTAAAATAGCTTTTCGAAATTTTTACCAAATACCTTTTTCTATCCAAAAGTACTTTTGGAGAGCCAGAAAGCACGGTCCTCCAAAAGCTCTCCAAATGGAGCCTAACTTGTCGTCAGAGGAGGGTGGAGCGATGACGCCGGCCGTCAAAGGAGGCTTGTGATATTCATGCCGTAGTGTCAGCAGGGAGAACAAGTCAAAAGGCTGTAGATGGCAATGGAGGGGGGCAAACTCAGCTCTAGGGGATTTGGCCTGCTCAAAGGTAGAATTAAAGGTAGAGAGGTATGAGCATTTAGTTTCATCCATTGCGCAGGCCGCTTAGCACCAAGTGACCATGCTGGGACCAAATTTTTAGGCATGGCATGTGGTAAATGATGAATGGGAATTAGGATTTCATGTTTCCCTTTCCTACATGTTACGATGTTAGGTTGAGATTTTTACCAGCAATTTAAGACTATAAAAAGTCTATATCATAATTTTTCTATTACCCTTCCTTTTAACTCCTCCAATAGATGCCTTGAACAAGTAGCAACTTGCTAACTTGACCGGTAATACTTCTTTTTAAGCATGTTTTTTTTCCCAAATATAACATATTTTGATGTTTAAATTGGCTCAAATACTACTGGACGTGGTCTATATTGTCATCGCAATACCATTTTCAATGTGGAAGATTGCTTTTGCTTGCACTAGGTTCTCAGAAGTGGTTGAGCTTCCAGCTGTTTGTTGGTTGTTTATGAGCGGCAGGATTGACTGTCAACTAACTTTCTCCTAGAACAACCTATGCTGCTTATTGTCGTCTTCAAATTGGCCTCTCAAGTCATAGGGACTTGGTCACCCTCCCGAGTTGGCATCAGTGAAGCTAGGAGCTTATGTCTTGGAGACTGATATCTGTTTGCAAAGATGATGACAGTGATGATGATGATGGTGATCATGATGATGATGATGATCAGGAGAAAGGAGGGCAACGCCAGCAGCAGCAGAAGCAGCGTTTGAGGGATGATGGGTGGATGGAGATCGAGAGGTGAAAGCATTGCATTGAAGTGTGGTCTCCATCATTCGGGGCCTCGAAGTCTGGCCCAAAAGTTGTGTTTGATGATATGCCGATTGTTTTATATTGCTTCATACTCTGAAAAAACTGTCTGTTGTTGCTTCAAATGCATGTTGTTATCGTGGTTAGTAGCTACCAAAACTATTTGTGGTGGTCTTGTGGACAATTTGGATATTGGAGTTAACGAATAAGTTTGAATTTAGTTAATCTGATAGTTTCAACTTTTGTCCTTTTCCGTATGACGAAAATAATAGCTTTACCTATTGTATTGATTTTCGACATGACAAAATGGAGCTTCCTAGTTTCTCAATGAACCGAATGTAGAACCCTCCATATTTCATGGATGAGCACATCATCCATAAGTTATGTTATTTAAGGTACCAAAAATACAAGATTGTAAAGGTTTAAATATATGGAAAATTTACAGGAAACACTCCCTCTACTTTGATCAATTTGCTGTCAGACCCTGTTTTTTAAAAATTTTTGAATATGATCTTTTGAGTTACCATATTGACCCAAATGCGGTCATGCTACTTATCTTCCACTAATAAAGTAGTGTCATGCATCCATGACATGCTCATTTATAGTTTTATTGCTCTAAATATCCGAGGCACGAGTTCGAATTTGTGTATCTGAATTTGAATTCCTGTAAAATTGTTGGAGGAGCATCCACCGCCTTTGGAAATACTGGCCAACCGACGAGCCAAATCATAAGTGACCTATAATGATCAGGCTGGCCAAGTCAGGCTTAATTATGAGTGAAATAGAAAATCGATTATGTATGTTTTTTTCTTCACTGGCAAAATGCATTTCCATTCCATCAGAAGATACTTGGTTTGGCCATTTTCCATCATTGGCAAAATGCATTTCTAGCGAGAGAACAAGCTCGGACAGGAGTAGAGCCGAGAAGCACAATCCATATGTTGATCCCAAGGCCTGGAGTCAAGCGTTGTCGGGAGACCTAAGAAAAGAGGCGTGCGGGGGTAAGTGTGCTTTGAGATTCGTGGGTGGGGGTGGGATCTGTGGGGAGATAGGTCGAACAGTTTTGCGGGGTGTGGGCCATGGATGAACCTGGAGCTGGGCAGGACGCGCCGGCGGTGGGGAAGGCCGGAGGGGTGGATCCCAGTGCTCCCAAGTTTGTACCGAAGGGGCGGTCATGGGCGGATGTGGCTAGGGGTGCGCCGCGGGGAGCGATGAGGCAGCCGGAATGGACGAGTCATCGAATCTCTCCACGCGAGCTCGACGTGATGCAGAGGAGATTCACTGAGGTGGTGGTGGTGCCGGAGGAGGAGTTGGAGGCGGCTCGCCTGGAATGGAGGAGCACCACCGTCTTGGTGAGGAGCTTGGGGAGGAGCGTTCTCGGTGATTGGGTGGCAAGGGAGATTCAACGAGCGGGGCGGCTGAAGTACAAGGTTGGTTGTTTTCCGTTGGCGGAGGGCTTCAACGCCATCAGGTTCGCAAACGAGGAGGACAGGGAGGCTGCTTTGCGGAATGGCCCGTGGATGGTGGGTGGCCAGATGATGGCCATGGAGCGGTGGCGGCCAAACTTCATTCCGGGTGCCGGAGGAATCGGTCGAGTGGTGGTTTGGGTCCGTTTGCCGGGTCTTCCGTTGGATTACTGGAAGAAGGAGACTATCTTCCGGGTCGCTGCGCGGGCCGGAATTCCTCTGGAGTTGGACGGCTTCACAGAGAAGGGAACCCGGTTTGGTTTTGCTCGGGTTAAGATCGAGTTGGACGGCTCCGTTCCGCTCACACTGGGCACCTTCGTGATGGGAAGCTCGGCAGGGGTGGAGGTGAAGTTCTGGCAAAGTTTTGTCTACGAAAACTTGCCGGATCCATGCCCTAGTTGCGGGAGGATCGGTGATGCGGAGGTGGAATGCACATTTGTGTCCCCGGCGAGGGAGGCGGTGGAGAAGACGGGGATGGAGGCGGGGAGGGAAGCTGCTGCGGAGAAGGAGATTTTGGAGACTACTGGGCAGGAGGCAAGGGAGGATGACAGATCCGGGGGAGAGGAGAGGGTTTATGGCCTGTGGCTGGTTACTAACCGGATTGGTTTTCGACGGGCGCCGGTGCCGTCTAGCCGGAGGAAGGTGGTGACCGAGCCCAGGGTGGGGAAGAGCACGGTGCCTACTTCTTCCACCTCCTGGGCAAAGCGTGATGGGGGACGGTCCGTCTTCGGCATCTTCTCCGGTGGATCTCGAGGGGTGGCAGAAGCCAACCAAGGTGGCTCGCCGGCGGACGCCGGAGAAGGACGTTTCCCAGGGCGCGGCCACAGGCGATCCGAGTCAGCTCGCGCCCGGGTCCCGGGTCGGGGTGCCGAGTTGGGTGAAAGGCGTGGGGAGCGGGCCATTCTGAGTTGGGCCCAGCTGTGGGGAAGCCCAGTTCTGGAGGTGGGCTAGGCTCGGGCGGACCGAGCCCGAGTCCGTCGAAACGGGCGAGGAGCCCATCCAAACCGGCGGGCCTAAGAGGTGGGAGGCCCATCAGAGGGTGGGACGGCTCTCTCCGCGGCGAGACCAGGGCGGCCGGGGACCCCACTCCACCGGAGGTCCAAGAGCTCCCCTCCGCCTCTTGCGGCGGCGCGAGGCCGACCTCCCCGGAGGGAAAAGGGGCACAGGGCCGGCAGCCTTAACCAGCGGTCGTCCGGTGGGGCGGGGTCGGCTGGGAGAAGTCTGGCTCCGGCGCTATCCACGGTGGCAAGATCGCCTGAGGAGGAGGCGACGGGACAGTTGGGTGCCGGCAGCGGTCCGATGGTGAAGTGCCAAGGTGGAGCAGCCAGGGGCGATGGCTTGGATGCTGGTGCGGGTGCAGGAGAGGCAACCGGTCTGAGGGACTTTCCTACATTCTGTGGGTGCCATACTATGGCACGGGGGCAGAGCTGTGAATCCTCTGAGAGGGGTTTGGGGAGGAAGGCGGCGGGTGAGTCCAGCTCTCTCATCTCTGGTGGTGGTGCTAATTCTGAGGTGAGAGGGGGGATGACAGAGGGATGTGTGGCGAGGGAGATAGCCACAGGAGATGGTGTGTGTCATTTGGCTCAAGCTGGTGATGGAAGGGATCACCAGCGACTGGTTGTTCAGATGATGGAAGCAGCAAAGGGGGTAAAGCCGGTAGGCCCGGGGGGTGGAGGGGCAATTGAAGAAGTGGTGTTTCATGATTGCAGCCCCGGGGTTGGGGGTTGTGAGGTATCATTGGGTGACCAATGAAGGTCATCTTATGGAATTGTCGTGGCGCGGGGAAGCCCTCTTTTGCGCCGGCCTTCCGCAGGATTGTGCAGCTGCATTGTCCGGATATATGTGTGTTGTTTGAGACCCGGCTTTCCGGAAGGAGTCTTCAAAAGGCTAGGAGAGCGGTTCCTCGGTCGTGGGGATTTTATGCAGTTGAGTCCTAGGGGTTGTCAGGTGGTATTATAGTCACCTGGGCGCAGGGCTCTTGCAGGGTGGATGTGTTCCATGTATGTACTCAGGAGGTGGTTATAGTGATTTCGGAGGGTAGTGGTGTTTCTTGGGTGCTTGCTGCAGTGTATGCCAGTACTGACTTCAGGGAGAGGCGGACATTGTGGGAGGAGCATCTCAGCTGATTAGTCAGGGGTGCCCTATAATGGTGGCTGGTGATTTCAATTGCATCGTTGATCCTCAGGAGAAGATGGGGGGAAAACCTTTCTCATATGAGAGGAAGGTTAGGGAATTTCAAGATTTTTTGACATCGAATGGTTTGATAGATCTGGGGTTTTCTGGTTCCAGATTTACATGGTGTAATAATCAGCAGGGCCAGGCTAGAGTATGGGAGCGACTTGACAGGGCCTATGCAACTGCTGGGTGGGTTCAGTGCTTTCCGGATCACCGTGTGAGCCATTTGCCCAGGATTGCGTCGGATCACTGTCCATTACTGGTGAGTACAGACACTTTTATTTCAGTTCGGCCCCCATTTAGATTTGAGAAAATATGGCTTTGTTATCCGAGATCATGGGAGATGGTGAGGGAGGCTTGGAGTGCTCCGGTTAGAGGAGATGCTATGTATCGGGTGTCTCGTAGACTGGAGTTGACGAGGCGACGACTGAGGAGGTGGAACCGTGAGGAGGTGGGAGACATTTTCAGGAGGATTGAGGAATCTGAGGAGGCAATTGCTAGGTTACAGGCTCAGGAGGACCAGAGGGGAGGTCTAGCAGATGGGGAGATGGGGGGAGCTCAGATCACTATTGACACTGCATGATGGTCTTCTTAGACAGCAGGAGATATTTTGGGAGACAGAAATCGAGGGTACAGTGGATTGTGGAGGGGGACAGAAACACTAGATTTTTCCACCAGGCGACAGTTATCAGAAGGCATCAGAATAGGATCAGAGTTATCAGGGATGAGAGGGGGTAGTTGTCAGAGGATCCGGAGAGGATTCAGAGGGTTATGGAGTGTTTTTTCAGGGCCAGGTGGACAGAGCAGCCTACAGGTGGGAGCATAGTGGATATCTACTCGCCTAAGGTTGGGGTGTCAGAGGGGGAGACAGCCGCATTGACCAGACCAGTATCGGAGGAGGAGATCAGAGAGGCAGTGAGGTCCCTCGCGGGGGACAAGGCCCCAGGGCCGGATGGTTTTCCACCCTTATTTTTTCAGAGATATTGGATGATAGTGGGCCGAGATGTGATGGCGGCTATACAGCAGTTTTTCAGTACAGCAGTGATGGCGGCAGATTGGCAGAGGACTTTTATTACCCTGATACCGAAGCGGCAGGATGCTACGGAGCCGAGTCATTTCCGGCCGATTAGCCTTTGTACGACCCTGTACAAGGTGACGGCGAAGATTCTCGCTGTCCGTTTGCGGTGTGTCCTTCCTAGGCTTATTAGCCCAGAGCAGGGAGCTTTTCTTGGAGGGGCGGAGTATATCTGATAATGTACTTATTGCCCAGGAGTTTATGTTTGATCTCGGCAGGGCCCCGGTGAGGAGGAGCTTGATGGGGATCAAGCTAGATATGGAGAGGGCCTATGATAGGGTGAGATGGGACTTCTTGCAGCAGTCTTTGCAGGGGTTTGGATTTCCTGAGACTTGGATCAGATGGGTGATGGGCTGTGTACGTGCCCCTTCCTTTGCTATCTTGATGAACGGGACGCCATCCCGTTTCTTTGTGTCGACAGGGGGGCTGCGTCAGGGGTGCCCCCTCTCTCCCCTATTATTCATTATGTGCTTAGATGCATTGTCTAGAGCTCTACGACGAGCTGTGGTCTCTCAGGAGCTGGAGGTTTATAGACCGGTGGTGAGGCTCCTCCGATTTCTCACTTGTTGTTTGCGGATGACTGTTTGCTCTTGGCCAGGTCGTCGGTGCAGTCGGCTCGGATCATCTGTGGGATTATTCGGGACTACTGTGCAGCATCAGGACAGCGGGTCAATCAGTCCAAGTCATCTATTATTTTCAGCCCAAAGACCAAAGTAGCTGTGAGGCGTTCGATAGTGGAGATCCTGGGGGTGGGAGAGCAGGAGGGCATGATGACATATCTAGGGGTCCCACTCTCCGGTCAGCGGCTGCGGCGGAGGGATTGTGCATCGCTGGAGCTCGGTATCAGACGGAGACTCGAGGGGTGGCAGATGCATACACTTTCGATGATGGGTAGGATCACTTTGGTTCGTTCAGTTCTTACCTCGGTCCCTATCTATCTACTTTCCAATACTATCATTCCAGTTACAGTCCTGAGATCCCTTGAGCAGCTGTTTAGGGACTTTATTTGGGGGAGATGCAGTGGCAGAGGGGGACTCCACTTGGTGGCTTGGGATGTTGTGTGCCAGCCGGCTAGCTATGGAGGATTGGGGGTGCAGTTGTTGGTGGCCACGCGGGAGGCACTAGTTGCTAGACATGCAGTTAGATTTATGCTTGAGCCCGAGGGTATGTGGTCTTCACTGATGAGGGCCAAATATGGTGCCTTGGTTCCTGGGGTGCGAGCTAGCCGTCACCATTCTCCGATTTGGAGGGAGATTTGCACTAGAGTTGGGGTGGTGCTTCCAGAGATTAGATGGATCATAGGTGATGGACGGTCTATTGATGTGCTGGAGGACAGTTGGGTGACCGAGATACCGATCTGCCGTATGCCGACCATGGTTGATGCGACGAGATTAGCTGGATGTAGGGTTAGTGAGCTGCTGACACTAGAGGGGGCTTGATGGAGGGAGGAGATGGTCCGGGAGGTCTTTGGAGAGCGACTGGCGGAGTCGGTTCTATCTATTCCGATTCCCACTGGAGGGGGGGCGACAGGCTAGTATGGGTTCTGACGGGACGGACGCGGGTACGGGTCAGAGATCTCCGTGCATTGACTGGTAGGAAGCCAGCTCGTCAGATTGAGGGCGGCTGGATATGGAGGTTGCGGATTCATCCGCGAGTGGCTTTATTCATCTGGAAGGTGGCCTGGGGCTGCCTTCCTACGAGGAGCTTGTTAGCCCGGCGTGGCATGGCGGTCTCTCAGTGTTGTGAGGAGTGTGCAGATAGTGAGGAGACGATCGAGCATGTCCTCCTGCAGTGCCCCAGAGCCAGAGAGATATGGAGGAGATCACCGGTCCTACTACCCGACTCGATAGTCTCTGCACAGGATATGATTCAGATGTTGAGAGCCTCCATGCTGAGTCCCCGATCTGTGGAGGTAGGGGTTCTGGTGGCATACCTGTCCTATCACATCTGGTTGGATAGGAATGCCGGTCTGTTTGAGGGGAGGAGGTCGCCTCCGAGGAGGGTGGTGGATAGAGCGACGCTAGCTGCGAGGGAGGTTCTTGCGGCTACCATGCGATTTTCTTCTGGGATAGCCAGGGACATCTGGGGTACTCTCTACGCTGCTTCAGCGCCCCGGTTTGCCCTTGTTTCTTGGGTACCCCCACCCCTTGGCTATCTTAAAGTAAATTTCGATGGCAGTCGGTCAGTGGATGGTGTGGTTGGAGGAGTTGGATTTGTGGTTAGGGACCACTATGGCAGGATGATAGCGGCAGGAGGGCGGCGTACGCCTGGACTCTCTGTGGTCGGAGCTGAGCTGCGGGCGGCGTGGGAGGGTATGTCCTATGTGTGGCAGGTTCTTGGTGTGGAGCGGGTATGCCTTGAGGGGGATTCATCTGTGGTTGTCGAGTGGCTCCGAGGGGCGGATCGGTTTGGGGATGGCCATCCCCTCATTAGAGAGATACGTAGGATGGTATGTATGATGGGCGACGTTCAGATAGGACATGTGTTTAGAGAGGCGAACAGGGCTGCAGACTGGGTCGCCTCTCATGCTGCCCGGCATTCCGGAGACTTTACTTGGACGTCTGATGATGATGTTCATCCTTACTTGTATCTTTTACTTTCCCCGCGATTTAGCAGGTTGTACTCACGTTAGAGTTATATGAATGAGTAGCCGTTTTACCAAAAAAAAAAAAAATGTTGATCCAGATACAAAACTAGTGAATCAAGGTGGTCCCCTATTTGCCCTCACCCATACCGCCTTCCACTTCCACTGTTCCCTCTCCCTCCTCCTCAATGGTCGCAATGCCTATAGCTATCACCCTCTCAGCTCCCTCTTCACCCCCTCTTTGTCTTATCTTTCTTAGGAGCACAGGACTAAAGTGGGGATTAAGGAGGAAAAGCAGGTCGAGATGGAGGGTGACTAGGCAATGGCGGTCCCCAAAGATTGTGACTGGACCATCATTGCCAATGATGTGGTGCTGGCCCTAAGATTGATCTGATCAGAGAGAAGAAACATTTTTTTCAATCCGCTCAACCTGGATCCCTTCAAAGATAATTAGAAGAAGATAGAAAAATTACGAAATATGGTTTAAGTCTATTTTCTTTCATTGATGATTAAAAAATCAAGGTACATAGCCTCTATTTATAATGGTGAGGTCCGTCCTTATACAATTTGGATCGAATTTTTTTTTCCAATCTTAGTAGGACTCTCTTTTCTAAAATAGATATCAATAGCAGCAATCTTCTAAAAATACTAAAATTATTGAGGAGGTAGATCTCGACTTCCACATTAACTTTGCCTTCTGTCGCTCTGCTTGATTTTTCTTAGATATAGAGAGATGCCCTAGCAAAGTCTCATTCGTAAAGAAAACTTTCGGTTGAACCGGTCCATTTCAGGCTCCAAACGATAGAATTTGGTCTTGATTGCTTGGGGCGCCACTCTCTAAAGGGCACGACGTCACATCATAAATCTCGAAAAATTATTTGATTAAAAAAAAAAGATCATCTCAATTAAATATTATATGGCCAAGTTATGGCCTCCAAAAATTTAGCTTGCGACTCGCCTTCTTCATATGGCGGATCTTGCTTTTGAACCTTATCCAATTCTGCTCATAATGGTCAAAGTGGTCCATATTGAGCCTGAGATTTTTTTCTAGATTAGAGATCTTTGTCTGATCACTCACGACTCTTCTCCCTTTAACAATGGTCGGAAGATCATTAGAAATGGTCAAATGTCCAGCCAAATGATTGTAAACAAACAACAGATCATTAGATTGCTGAAATGTGATAGTTGAGGGGAAGTGGAAAGGACTTCAAAAAAGATCTTTCTGGATGGCATACTAACAATATTGGTGGTGGATAGGCCTCAAAAATATATTGAATCAATATGGTAGCTCAAAAGATCCAACTAATTTTTAATACTAAAATGGTATGAGTCCAAATAGGTCAAAATGCTGCTCCTATAATTTTACCGGAGTATATTTGTCAGATTGCATCAGATTTGGTGCAATTTAAAGGATTAAAGATGAAGACCACACAATAAAGAACAAAAAGAAATAGCATCTTATCAAAAATTATTAGGACTTGTTTGGTTCGCAGGAGAAGAAGGAAGGAAAATGTGGTCAACGAAAAAGTAATGAGATGCCTCTTGTTTGGTTAGAGTTTTCAAAGGAAAGAGATGGAAAAGTTGTATTTCCATGTAAATATGATTCCCACATTTTATGAGAAAGTTTTTTCAATGAGAAATATGGAAAAATTACTTTTCCATGAGGCGGGAATCACTCTATCTTTATTTTTCCTCAAAAAGGCCCTTCAGCATTAAAGGTATAATAGGAATTACATATAACTTTTCCAGAAAAGTGGATGGTCAACCAAACATAAGCACTCTAAAAATTTGTCACTTTTTCTTATTTAACCAAACATGAAAAAAGTACATTTTCAGGCATTCTCTTCCTAAGAATCTTCTTCACAGAAATCATATTCCTATAAGGAAAAATGTTTTCGAACCAAATAAGCCTTTAGTATATTTGGTTGGCATTCTATTGTAAGGGTTGTCCTGCAAGATTCCAGAATTTAATTTCTGAGATATTGCTAAAAAAAAAAACAAACTATCTACAAGGGCTCGTTTGGTTCGCAGGAAGTATTTTCCCTCCCAGGAATCTGGGAATCAGATTCCTAGGAAGAGGATACCTAGGAAAGTACTTTTGGCATGTTTGGTTGACGATGGGAAAGTGATAAAATTTCAAAGTGCTTATGTTTGGTTGATCATCCACTTTCCTAGGAAAGTTATATATAATTTCTATTATGCCCTTAATAAAAATTAGGTCTTTAATGCCTCTTTAATGCTTCTTTAATGCTGAAGGGTCTTTTTGGGAAAAAAAAAAGAAGTGATTCCCACCTCATGGGAAAGTAACTTTCCCATGTTTCTCATGGGAAAGACTTTCCCATGAAATGTGGGAATCATATTCCTATGGGAATACAACTTTCCCATCTCTCTTCTTTAAAAACTCCAACCAAACAAGAGGCATTTCATTACTTTCCCGTTGACCACACTCCCCCCCCCCCCTCCTGCGAACCAAACGAGCCCCAAGTGTCCGGCTTGATTAGGCTAGTTCTTCTGCTGGATCGGTCGGTTCGACCTGGCCCGCACCCGGCCCATTGCAGAGGGTCGCCTATGCAAGGGTTTTCCTGGCGCCCATGCGCGCGCAGAGGTAGATCGGGGGGAGAGAGGGAGGTTTTCAACAGGTAAGGCTTCCACGCTAATTCCAAATGTAAACCCTAGATGTGTTTTTTATGGATTTATGTATTCGTTGGTGTTTATGCCATTTTAATTTTTTCCCGTCGCCAACCATCGATCGTTGCAGGGTTTGAGATCTCCGAGATGGCTGCGCAATCTAAGGCTGTCGCATCTGAAGGTAAAATTCATTTTTTCGGTTTAGATCGGTGTCGGATGTCGAAAGAATTTGGGATTTTGGCTCGACACTTGATTGGAAAAAACATTTTTCCGATTTTTTTTTTGAATTTTTTTCAAGACATCATGAATAAAGGCATCAGGAAAATTTTGTTATTAGTGATCAGACGTGATGATTCTGCTCGC
The DNA here is from genome assembly GCF_009389715.1 of Phoenix dactylifera. Lineage (NCBI taxonomy): Eukaryota > Viridiplantae > Streptophyta > Magnoliopsida > Arecales > Arecaceae > Phoenix > Phoenix dactylifera. Next base: position 120,054 of record NW_024068437.1, on the reverse strand, counting down.
AGAATTTTTACGAGCTCATTCTTCTAGTCATGGTTGCCGGGAGAGGGATTTGAAATATTAAAATTAGCATCCAGGGTAACCCTAAATAACCTGGGCATCTGCAACACTGAAACACGGATGGGGATGGTTCCTGGTTTGGAGTGTTTTAATCGAGTTCCATGGTCCGCCATGAGCCTCGTGTAGTCGAGAACGTGATCCTTTTATCTTGGTCTTTATTATCATTTTTGGGCGTGATTTGCCTCTGATGAGAGTCTAATGTAGTGGAGAACGTGATCCTTTTAACTTCGTCTTTATTTTCATTTTTTGTTCGTAATTTCCTTTTTTTCTGGAGCGCTACTTGTTATATGAACTGATTCTCTCTTGTGAAGATAGAGATTTTATAAGGAAAATATCATGTCCAAAGAGGAGGATGCATGTTGCCTTATCAGTTTGAAATGATTTTGTGTTGGTATCCCTCTTTACAGAAGTGATACTATTTTCTAATGGAATGAAGTTGAGGAGAAATATGAGTGGAAATTGGGGTTTCCTGATTAATTGGAGCAAAGAAGAAAATTTTATAATGCTTATAATGCTTACTGAATATAAAGAGCATATTTATATTGCAAGAAGGTGGTAGAAAGTTGAAATTGTGACTGTATTCCAAACAATTGGTTAGATATCGCATTCATCTTACAGTGCATGTTAAGGAAACATCTGCAATGGTGAGACTATCTTTACTGTTTCTGGGTCAAAGTCTGCTCATAAACCAAGAGAGAAATGCTTTTTTTATTTTTATTTTGGGGTTATCAAAACCTTGTATTTGATAGTTAGGATTATTTTTTAGGTTTGTTAGGATTTTGTGGGCTTTCTTTGCAAAATATCTGCCTAAATAATCTTTGATATAGAGATATTTGAATATTTAGAATGAGTTTTTTTTTGTTTTTAGTTTAATTTTGCTTTGAAGCTTTTGCTTAGAGGTTTCTTACTATTTGTTCATCCTCTTCTACCTTTTTGTTTGATTTCTGTTTTCTATTCCTGTTAATATTTCTTTTGTATGTTAGAACTATTATAGATGGACAAAAAAGAAACTATGCTTATTCTTGGACTTTTCATTTATTTATTCCTAAGATACTTCTTTTTGACTGTTTTGTGGATCCTACTTTCGATCGTAGACTTATATTATCCCACATCTAATAGTTTTTTTGAATATCTAACCCCAAGAATAACTAACAAATAAGTCCAATGCATGGTGTCAATACAAGATACAAAAAGACATGTAACTACTATTGATAGTCCAGTTGTGAAATTGTGATTATTTTTTCTATGATATTGGCACAGTGTAGGATTTTTTTGGTAGTTATTAGACTAGTCATTCCAGGTGATGTGCCTTGTGGAACTTACTGATTTGGCTTGCATCGTGACCTTATAAAAGTTATATGGGAAGTGAATATTCCCCCTTTTTTTATCTTTATTGAGCATTATTTCTAGGGTCAGTTCAGGCTTGTTAGTTTCCATATAAAATGTATTTATTTATTTAGGATACTTGGCATATCCAAAATTTTATGTTTAGTTTGAGGGAGTGTCTTAAATTAGGATTTATTGAAGTTGTTAATATGGAAACTTAATATTCATCGTTAATTAGGATTTCTCTGGGTTAAGTAGTTTCCTTATAAATGGAATTTATTTATTTAAGAAACTTGAGATTTCAGAAATTTTACAATAAGTTTTGGAAGTATCTTAAAGGACATAAAGGATGTGTAGGAGTTCTATATGGAATCTATTTTCCAAGATTAACGAAATTTAGTACCTTATCTGGCAAAAGGTGCATGCAAATGCATTCTTTCTTAGTAAAGTCAAAAGAAGTTATCATCTAGGTTGCAACGCCTACTGCAGTCCACATAATAGATCTTCAGTATTCTTTTGGCAGGAGGTACAGCTCATATAGTGGAAGCTAGAGTTTTCTAAATTTCTCTTTTGGTCTTTCTTCTTCAATCCTCTGTTTCACTTATGACTTTTGTGAATGATCATACAAAGGTTTATGATGGTCCTATATAAAGTTGAAAGGTCCACCTTTCAATTTGAAGAAAGGTTCAAACAGTTGGCTGTGCTTATATTGCAGTAATTCTTATTGCTTCTGATACCTCCTTTATCTCCAAACAAGCAGTTTTGGTGCACAACAATTGGCTTGGGAAAAATGCGATCAGGCTTCACCTTAATATTGCAGCTGAGAAATTTCAGTCTTTGTTGTATTACACCCTTGTATTATTTCCTTCCTGGGATGTCAAAATAGGAGTCCTATACATAAAACCTTGGTTCTGTACTCATCTCCATTGTAAAGCTTGATGATCACCCTATGATGCTTGTTGAGAAAAGCAAACTGATGAAAAGGCTTATGTGACATAATCTATATAATTGGTTTCAAAATTTGAATTAAAAGAAATGAGTGCTTCACGATGTATGGATGTATGTGCACACCATTATGATGAATCCGGTCTGCAAGTTTCTGGGACCATTATATGAGATTTTATCTCACAGTTACACCTGAAATAGGACAGTTATCCAATATGAAAATTTATTACTGGAGCGCATAGAAACTAATTGTTAGTTAGAGTACTTCAGGACCATGCAAGCTTATGACAAATGCTCGTTTTGCACTTACACATAGATGCTCCATTTGCACTTCGTGGTGGGAGAACGGTTTCTATTTTTTGATGATAAAAGAATATTTATCTTCTGAAAAATGAAAGGCTGGGAAAAATATTTTTAAGTGTATTTAGAAGACTTGATTCCGTCGCATAACATGATTGGATCTTGTTTACATGTGCCAAAAAGCAACCTACACTTGAATTTAAACTGGTAGATGTCATGGATCAAAGGCCATAAGAGGCTTGTATCTCTTCCAGATGACTGTTGGTGAGATCCTTTACGAGGGTATCAACTTGAGTGCTATTCCTCGCCAGACTTAAGAACTGCATACAATTTGCTGGGCATCTGCATGCAGTGAACCTTTTTTTGATATAATTTTGGAAGTCTTTTTGCAGTTTCCCTACTCTCATTAATCTCATCTAGTATCTCTCTTGTACATCTTGGCTTATGCTGTTGTCTTCCACCAAACTGGTACTAAGTTGTGTTCTGACAGAATTGTATATTCACATGCAGTGCATATAAATCGTTGATATAGACCTTGTGCTTTGTAGTCGAGACTCGAGTGTCCCTTCAAAAGGTTCCAGTTTGCTGATGTGCATGGTTGCTTCACTATGGGCTAACAGCATGTTATTTTCAACCTTTTTCAGGCCTTGTTACTCGCACCAGTTCAGGATGCCGTGGCGTGGATGGATTTCACAGGCCACTACCAAGCTTTGAGCAAATTGGGAGCTACAAAACTGTTACCAGATTCCCTTATGGTTCCTCTCTCCTGTGGGGGGCATCCCAGCCAAAGGTTTCTCCCATTGGAAGCCGGGGCCTCCATGCAAGCCGGGTTATGTCTGAATCCACAAAAGCTTCAAACCGTCCATTGTCGCCTCATCTGCCTCTGAAGAAGCCACAACTTAGTGCGACATATTCAATTTCCCATCGTATATTTGGAGGTTCTGTAGCGTCTCTAATCCTTCTAGTTCCTGTTGCTATGAAGTTCAGCCTCATGTATGATGTATGAAAGCCAATGCTTGCAGAAGCTTGGTGTCCCCAGCTTTTCTGAGTTCTGTTACAAACGAAGTATCTGTCCGCTTGCATGACCAGGCCATGGTGATGGCGTGGGAACTGGTGTTGTGTTTTGTTTGCAAATAACAATCCCGGATAACTAAGATTGGCTGGAGCAAGAACTACTTGTTCTGATTGGGTTGTTTATGTTTCGTAGTGCCTCCGCTGTAAAATTTACCTTCTGGTGCCTATGCCGACTGTGGAGCAGTAAACTCGTCCGATTCCCAAACAAAAGATAGGTTTCCTAAAAGATGAAAAATGGAAAATAAGTGTTCTTGACTCCATTTCATGGAATTCAATACCAATTTAAGTGGACACTCCAAATGAAAATGATAGAAATGAAACTCTTTTATTGTGGCCATTCATACCCGAGTTAACTCCTCACTCATTCTTTTTTTGTTTTTTTACAACGGTGCCGTGGGCACGTAGTTTTTCTAGATGAAACTTTCAGAGAAATCTGCCGCGAAGGAGGCTTGGAAGTCAACTTAGGCCGCTGGCGGAGTTCAAGTTATAAAAATCAACGTGAGTTTGGGATCCAATCGCTAACAAAATGTTCTAGAGACTTTAAAAGTCGGTCCCCCCCTCCCCACTTTTCTTGGGTTTAAAATGACAATTACACGTTTCCCCCTTCGCGAACTCTTGGGATTTTTCTGCAAGTAGCCAGCACGAGCCTGAGCTCGTCACCAGATCCCCTGCATCACATCAATCCCTTCGTGCCGCGTGGGATGAGCCCCAGTTCCTTGAGTCCTTGCGAAGTCAATCATCTGAAGTCTCTAGCCCCTACCCAAGGCCTCTCCTCCTCCATTGCTTCCTTCCCCCTATAAACTGAAGCATGTTCCCTCCAAAAGCTAAATAGCAATAAATGGCGAGGCCACGAGAGGGGTCCGAAGGCGGCAGGCCCATCGACAAGTTGCCGGAGGGCTGCATCCGCACGTGCTCTCCCTCACGACGCCTCCTGATTCATGCAGGTCGGCTTTCATCTCGGCCGCCTTCCGCTCTGCGGCGAACTCTGATGCTGTGTGATAGCAAGACTGTGGATAGTCCTCTAAAAACGAATGTTAAGCTTCTTCCTACTGATGGTGAATTATTGATAGATGCGACTTTGTATCGGCAGTTGGTTGGTAGTCTCATCTATTTGACCGTTACACATTTTGATATTTCTTATGCAGTCAACCTGATTAGTAAATTTATGCATGCACTATGCTCTACACACTATGCAACAGTTATCCTCTGGTACGTTAAGGGTGCATTGTTCCACGGCCTTTATTTTTCAACCCACTCTACATTGGATATTCAGACCTATTTCGAATTCTGATTGGGCTGACACCCTACAAATCATCGCTCTATCACTGGCTATTGTTTCTTGCTTGGTTCTTTTTTTATCTCTTGAAAAAGCAAAAAGCAGACAGTTGTCTCTCGCTCCAGTATAGAGGCTGAGTATCGTGCACTAGCAGATACTACCTCTAAGTTCTTATGGATTCGATGGCTACTGCATAACATGAGTGTTCCTTTGACCAGCAGTTCATTTCTTCATTATGATAATATGAGTACCATGCAAATTGCTCATAATGATTTGTTTCATGAGCGAACGAAGTATATTGAGATAGATTATCACTTCATTCAGCATCATATTAAGCAAGGCACTGTTCAGTCGATACAAGTTGCTTCTGCAAATTAGCTTGCTGGTATTTTTACGAAGGCCCATCCACTGAAGCGTCATTGTGATTTGGTTAGCAAACTGAAGTTGGCATCTTTGCTACCATTTTGAATTTGAGGGAGGATGTTAGATGTATATAAGCCGTATATGAGCTGTATACATGAGCTGTATATGAGTTGTATATTGCCACCTTCAACTATAAAAGATAGGCTATGGCACTGTTTGTAAGTGAATAAAAGAATACATCATTCTCTCCCTACGGCTCTCGTTCCTCTCCCTCTATGACTCTCTCTCTCCTCTCCTTCTACGTTTACAACTGGATGTAACCAAACCACAGCTTAACTCTTTTAGCTCAAGCTTTGGATGGAGCTGACCAAGCTGCTGAGTGACTTGATGAGCTAATTGAACCAGGGATCAGGATTTACATATTTTAAACTGGGGCTTTAGTCGAGTTTTTTTTACAAGCAATTTAAAAGTATAAAGATTCTTATCATAATTTTTCTATATCCTTTCATGTTTTTGCCCTCCAATAGATGCCTTGAACAAGTAGCAACTTGCTCGCTTGAACTGGTAATGCTTCCTTTTTCAGCATGGCTTTTCTCAAATATAACATAGTTTGATGTTTAAATTGCCTCAAATACTACTGGATGTGGTTCATATTATCATCGCAATACTTTATTCAACGTGGAAGATTGCTTTGCTTGGCATGTGGTTCATATTATCATCGCAATACTGTTTGCTGGTTGTTTATGAGCGGCAGGATTGACGGTCGACTACTCTCTCCCAGAACAACCTATGCTGCTTATCTCGTCTTCAAATTGGCCTCTAAGTCATATGGACTTGGTCCCCCTCGACAGTTGGCATCAGTGAAGCTAGGAGATTATGCCTTGGAGACCGATATCTGTTTGCAAGATGATGACGACAGTGATGATGATGATGACGACGATGACGACGACCAGGAGGAAGGCCGGCGGCGCCAGCAGCAGCGGCAACAGCGCTTGAGGAATGATGGGTGGATGGAGATCGAGTTGGGAGAGTTCTACAATGATGAGGGGGATGACGGTGATGTGGAAATGAGATTGTCGGAGGTGAATGCAGGGCATTGGAAGAGTGGGCTCATCATCCAGGGCCTCGAAGTAAGGCCCCAAATTTGACTTAATTGGATGCTGTTGCTATTGTCTTCTACTGCTTCATACCTTGAAAAAACTGTTTGCTGTTGCTTCAGATGCATGCTGGATCATGTTAGTAGCTACCAAAACTCTTTATGGTGGTCTTATGGACAATTTACATGTTGGAGTTTTGAATCAATTTGAATGTAAATAATCCGATGGCTTCAACTTTTGTCCATTTCCAAAAGAGGAAAGTACTGGCTTTAACTATTATATTGATCTTCAACATGATAATACGAAGCTTTTTAGTTACTCATGGAATTTTGACGTAGTGACTCCAAAAGCATAACCCTCCAGGTTTGCGCATTAAGATACCAGAAATACAAGAGTATAGAAGTTTAAATATATAAAAAAATAATTCAAACACCCTCTCTACTTTGATCAATTTGCACTCACATCTCTTCGGCTTTAAAAATTTTTAATTGGATCCATTAGGTTACCATACCAATCCAATGTGATCCTATTATTCTTTTAGAGAAACAAAGTAGTGTCGACTGCCCATCACATGATCATTTAATTATTTTAAGGCTAAAATATTCTTGGCATCAGTTGTTTCGGGACCCAAAATTAGACTCCAACTTGATCGAAGTAGCTTCCTCGCACTCAATTGGTAAGCCGCATCATAAGTGATGTATAATGATGGGCTTGACCAAGTCCCTCGAGCCACATTTTCTTTAGTTTCAAACAGTTATTGCTATTACTAAACCAAACATTCACTAGATAATTACTCTATTATTTCCAGCATTTCTAAATAATTTTAAATTTGTTTATATTTTGATATTTTATTTTTAAGATATATTGAAAAATATAAAATAATATTTTTAAAAATTTTTATAGGTATTTTATAAAATTGTTTCAGCGATCGGATGCAGTAGAATAGTAAGGCGGGATCCGAGATTGTTCTTTGTCATTCAGCAGCCGGCCGGAGCAACAATGATTTTTCTGCAAGGAGCCAACTCGAGCCTGAGCTCGCCACCAACTCCCCCGCATCACATCAATCCCTTCGTGCCGCGTGGGATAAGCACCGCATTGGGCCCCAGTTCCTTGAAAGTCCATCACCTGGAGTCTCAATCCATCTTTCCTAGGCCTCTCTGCCTCCATTCCTTCCCTCTAAAGCTTGTTCCCTCTGAAGTCAATCCCAGTTCCTCGAGTCTTTGTCGAAGTCAATGATCGGTGTTGGGGGAAAAACCCCAAGTCATACCGCCACGGAGGCGCTCGGCTAGAGAGCGCCGACCGGAAAGGCGCTCGGCCAAAGAGCGCCGACCAGGAGGATGCTCGGCCAAAGAATGCCGACCAGGAAGACGCTCGACTAAAGGGCGCCGACCAGATAGAGCGCCAAGAGGCGCCCAATCAAAATAACCAAGTAGAGATGCTCGGATAGGAACAGCCGACCAGCGGACGCCGACCAGAGAAGCGCTCAACTAGAAAGTGCTGACTAGAGAGCGCCAAATAGAGGCGCTCGGCTAGAAGGTGCTCGCCCAAAGGACGCCGACCAGGAGTACTCGAAGCAACTCCGCCACAGGGCGCCCCTCTGGACGACCAGCTCGGCTCGGCACCCTTGCCGAGCCGATGCCTTGACTAATACTCCTCCCCGCCAAGCTTTCTCGAAAGGCCCCCCGGCTATACACGCGACTCTACTACAACCTGCCACTATCTCCAAGCCATCAAGGCATAAGATCTCCGCAGGTATTCGGCACGACCTGCCATTAATGCATGAGACTCCCTCAAGTCTCCGATGCACTCAGTCATTTAATGAGCACGGCCCAAGACGATCTCCGGATCACTGAACCATCAGAGCGTATGGCTCTCCCTGACCGCCGGTTCATTCGGTAATAAATGCACTTACCATCCACGGACCCCAGGCCCACCACGGCCGGCGGTTCAACCACTCCAACAGGTCCGATCGACCGTGACAACTCCCTGATTCCGGTCCGATTCGGTCCCGTTCTCTACTACGCCATTAATGGGCCAAATCGTGCCCAATTATTACAAAAGAGGACAAACCTCCTGTCACCTCCCAGGTAACAAAAATCCTCCTATAAAAGGAAACCTGGGGGGAAAAGGAGGGGGGGCCCGGGACAGAACCCTCCTGGACCGGGTAAAAAGAAGCAAACAGCACAGACACAAGGGAGGACATCATCCTCTTCATCTTCTTCATCTTATCCAAATATTCCGGCTGTCTTCTACATATACTCTCTTCCTTGCTCTCTCCACATATCTGCCCCCCTCTGACTTAAGCATCGGAGGGCCGGCGCCGGGGAGCCCGGCCACCGGCTTTTTGCAGGACTTACACCCCTCCAGGAGGACGTCACCAGTCGGCGCGTCGCCGACCACCACCCTTCCGGCAGCGGAGCTCCTCCTTCTCCGGCTTCGCGGCAGCCCCCGGGTCCAATTTCCAGCAACAGTTGGCGCTAGAGGAAGGGCCCGAGTTCGCTGCCATGAAGCTAAGAAGCAAAGGGGCTTCCAACGCCTCTCGACGTCCTCCACCCAGTCCTGAGCATTCCGTCCGGAACTCACCACCTCCGGCCAAGTCAACCCCTCAAGTTCGGCCGGAGCAGTTTGATGCCCTGGTGCAACAAGTGCAAGCCTTGGCTACCGCTGTCCAAAGCTTGCAACCCAGGGGCATCCCAACGGCACCGCCTCCTCCGGCTCCAGCTCAACCGGAGCCTCCTACAAGCGGACTTCCCCTTCGAGGTCAGGACTCCCAAGTCCAGGCCTCCCTCTGGAGAGAGCACCCAGCCAGAGGCTACGGAGGCTGGCCACAGCCTTCAGAAGCTGAGTCGGTTCCAGGGCAACCTGCGCTCGAACGAACCGCTGCAGCGATCCTCCAGAATGATGAACTCGACAAGAAGGTCGAGAAGCTGGAGCGCCAAATCCAGGCACTCCACGGGAGAAAATCAGGACGTGATAACGACTTCGAGTTCACTACGAAGTCTCCCTTCTCCCCAGAGATCGAAGATGAACCGGTCCCACTACGGTTCAAGATGCCCCAGGTGGAGCCCTACAACGGCAAGGCTGATCCCCTGGACCACCTGGAGAGTTACCGGGTCTTAATGGCCCTACAAGGAGCCTCGGAGGCCATGATGTGCAAAGCTTTTCCGGCGACACTCCGAGGGCCAGCCCGGCTTTGGTTCACCGGGCTGAAGCCGAGTACTGTCTCTTCCTTTGAGCAGCTCGGCAGACAATTTGCTGGCAACTTTGCTGCCAGCCAACCCCAGCGGCGGACATCCGACTCCCTCCTAGACATTAAACAAAAGGAGGGAGAATCCTTCAAAGAGTACTTGGACCGATTCACCGCCGCAACATGGGAGGTCCGGGAGCTTGACCAGTCCATCGCAATGTCAGCACTAAAGACTGGAGCTCGGTCCTACAGATTCCTCTTCTCGATCGAGAAGAATTTTCCTGCGGACCTCACTGAGATGTTCGCTTGGGCGCGGAAGTATGCCAAGGCAGAAGAGGCCGTGGCGGTTAGGCGGGGCAGGACCGAGCAAAACCCCAAGAAGAGACGTCGCGAGGAGCGCGGCCAGCCCAGAAGCCCGTCTCCGCGACGAGCTAAGAATCCGCCCCGCCCGAAGACTCCACCCCGGTTGAGAGGACCGCCACAGCAGAGGTCACCACTCCGCCCGAGGTTCCCACTGCAGGCCCATGCACCCGAAGGGAGGTATGAAAAGTATACTCCCCTCAATGCTCCTCGGGCTGAAATCCTCATGGAGATTGAGAGTCGGGATTGCATCCGGCTCCCACCTCTGAAGCCAGACACCAGAATCCGGCGTGATCTCCGGAAGTATTGCCGTTTCCACCGGGATCACGGCCATGATACCGAGGAGTGTTACCAGCTCCGAAATGAGATCGAAGCACTCATTCGCCGAGGGGTGCTCGATCAGTTTGTGGAAGGCCGGCGTGAAGGGAAGAAGCTAGCCGAAGGAACAGCACAGCCTGAAGGTTCAAATGCCAACAGGCCCATCGCCGGCGTCATCAACACTATCCGAGGCGGGACCTCGGCTGGGGAAGCCTCAGAGGAAGAAGCCTCCTCGAAGCGCCCGCGCACCTCTGAAGCCATCTCCTTCTCAGATGACGATCTAGAGGGAGTCGAAACTCCCCATGATGATGCCATGGTCATCTCCATGATCATAAATAAATTTGATGTAAAACGCATCCTGGTTGATAATGGAAGCTCGGCGAATGTTTTGTATTTTGGTGCTTATTGTAAAATGGGGATGACAAAAGAACAGCTACGGAGGATGAATGCTCCGCTAGTTGGATTCACTGGGGATTCAGTTCCAGTAGAGGGCGAGATCGACCTTCTGGTCACAGCCGGGCTCGCCCCACGTGAAAGTACCGTGGGTATGAGCTTCCTTGTATTACGCCTGCCCTCGGTTTACAACGCCATCCTCGGAAGGCCAGGACTCAACGCCCTCCGAGCAGTGGTCTCGACTCACCACCTGCTGATGCGATTCCCCACCAGCCAGGGAATCGGTGAAGTCCGAGGGGACCAAATGGTGGCAAGGCGATGCTACCTAGCGACCCACGAGGCAAGACGACCAGCCGAGGTGCCTGCCCCAACGACTGACCAGCCCTCAACTGAAGTTATGGAGGCACGGGTCAACCCCCAGAAAGAGCGGGTAGAGCCTGGTGAGTTGTTAATTCAAGTTCCCTTACGAGAGAACTTTCTCGAGCTAACCGTGCAGGTCGGCTCTGGCCTTGGCGAACACGAGAGGAGTCGCCTCGTCAACTTCCTACGGAACAATATGGATGTCTTCGCATGGTCGCCTGCAGACATGCCGGGGATAGATCCGGAGGTCATGGTCCACCGGCTTCAGGTGAAGCCGACCTGCAAGCCCGTGTGACAAAAGAAGCGAGGCGCCGCCCCTGAACGACAACGAGCAGCAGCCGAGGAGGTCGGCAAGCTCCTTGAAGCCGGCTTCATCCGGGAGATATCCTACCCGGAATGGCTCGCCAATGTGGTCCTCGTCAAAAAAGCCAGCGGAAAGTGGCGTATGTGCGTGGACTACACCAACCTGAATAAAGCCTGCCCGAAGGACAACTTTCCACTTTCCAGCATCGACCAGCTCGTGGACTCCACCTCGGGTCACGAGCTGCTGGCATTCATGGACGCCTTTTCCGGATACAACCAGATCCGCATGGCGCCAGAAGATGAGGAAAAGACAACCTTCATCACCGACGGGGGAACCTACTGCTACAACGTGATGCCGTTCGGTCTAAAAAATGCCGGGGCAACTTATCAAAGGCTGGTCAGCCGGATCTTCAAAGACCAAATAGGCCGAAACATGAAGGTCTACGTGGATGACATGCTGGTGAAAAGCAAGGCGGCGCAATACCACATAGCCGACCTCAATGAAGCATTCTCCACACTCCGAAAGTACCAGATGAAGCTCAACCCAACTAAATGCGCATTCGGGGTCACCTCCGGCAAATTCCTCGGCTTCATCATTACACAACGAGGAATTGAGGCCAATCCAGAGAAGATCCGAGCCCTCCAAGGGATGACGCCTCCCAGGACGGTCAAGGAGGTACAGCGGCTCACGGGCCGAGTGGCAGCCCTCGGAAGATTTATCTCCCGCTCGGCCGAGCGCTGCCTTCCATTCTTTGCAGCCCTCAAGAAGCCGAAGAACTTTTTGTGGTCGGACGAGTGCCAGCAATCTTTTGAAGAGCTCAAGCACCTGCTGGCTTCCCCTCCCCTGCTCACGAAGCCTCAACAGGGTGAGCTCCTCTACTTGTATCTAGCTGTCTCCCCTGTAGCAGTAAGCTCGGTCCTGGTCTGAGAGGAGGGGAAACTTCAGAAACCAGTGTATTACACCAGCCGGGTCTTAAGGGACGCTGAGACCCGATACTCCAAGCTTGAGAAGATCGCCTATGCTTTGGTCATCTCGGCTCGGAGGCTCCGACCCTACTTCCAAGCTCATACAGTGGCTGTGCTGACTGACCAGCCGGTCAAGCAGATCCTGCAGAAATCAGATCGTGCGGGTCGGATCACTAAATGGGCCATTGAGCTCGAAAAATTCGACATCGAGTACCGGCCCAGACCGGCGATCAAAGCACAAGCACTCGCAGACTTTATAGTCGAGTGCACCATACCGGATGAGGTCGAGCCTGAACCTGAGCCACCGCTGGAGCAGACCCCGAGTTTGACATGGACTCTACATGTCGATGGCTCTTCAAACTCGGGGGGTAGCGGAGCAGGATTTATTCTCACCAGCCCGGAGGGGGTGGACGCCGAGCAGGCCCTGCGCCTCGAGTTTTCTGCTTCCAATAACATGGCGGAGTATGAAGCGCTCGTCGCCGGGCTTAAGCTAGCCAAAGAGCTAGGAGTGAAGGACTTGAAGGCCTTCAGTGATTCTCAGCTCGTCGTCAACCAAATTGTGGGCGACTTCGAAGCCAGAGACCCGACCATGCAGAAGTATCTCCAGAAGGTACGAGATCTCGCCTCGACCTTGGACTCCTTCCACATTCAACATATTGCCAGGTCGGAGAATCTCAGGGCCGACCAGCTATCAAAGCTGGCGTCCTTTCGCATGAGCGAGCTTCCCAAAGAGGCAGTACTGGAATATCTCCAAAAGCCCAGCACAGACGAGCCCGAGCAGACCCTCTGCACCGAGCTCGAGCCAAGCTGGATGGATGAACTCATCAGCTATCTGCAAGACGAAACCCTCCCCGCTGATGAACGAGAGGCTCGCCGAATCAAGCGCCTCGCCACCCGATACATACTATACGAGGGAAAGCTCTATCGGTGATCCTTCACCTCTCCCCTCCTCAGATGCCTTCGCCCAACGGAAGCTAATTATGCCCTGCGCGAAGTCCACGAAGGGATTTGTGGAAACCATCTGGGAGGGCGAGCATTGGCCCATAAAATTCTGCGCCAAGGATATTATTGGCCGACACTCCAGAAGGATGCTATGGATTTCGTCCAAAGATGCGACCGGTGCCAAAGGAACGCCAATGTTCAGCGCCGGCCCTCGGCTCCTTTGACTTCTATCAGCTCCCCTTGGCCTTTTGTCCAGTGGGGAATTGACATCCTCGGGCCATTTTTACTGGCCACCGGGCAAAGAAAGTTCCTGGTCGTCTCCATCGACTACTTCACAAAGTGGGTAGAAGCCGAGCCCCTCGCCCGGATCACCGAGCAGAAGATGCGGAATTTCGTCTGGAAGTCCATCATTTGCAGATTCGGGCTTTCCCGCATCCTTATCTCTGACAACGGTCGCCAGTTCGACAACATCCATTTCAGAGAGTTCTGCTCCGAGCTTGGCATTGACCATCGCTTCACCTCGGTCGCGCACCCTCAAATGAACGGAGAGACCGAGGTAACAAATCGTACTATTTTGCAGGGTCTCAAAACCAGGCTCGACAAATCCAAAGAACAATGGGTCGAAGACCTATACAATGTCCTGTGGGCTTACCGGACTACGTTCCGCGTCCCCACCGGCGAGACTCCCTTCAACCTGACATATGGGACGGAGGCCGTCATTCCACTAGAGATTGGGCTCCCCTCTCCAAGAGTCGAGCACCACGATGCCAGCTCCAACTCTTCGCAGCTCAGAGGCAACCTCGACCTGATCGAGGAAAGAAGGGAGGTCGCCCGAGTGCGTATGGCGAGGTACCAGCAAAAGACAGCTCAGTACTACAACGCCAGGGTCAAAGTCAAATCTTTCAGACCAGGGGACCTTGTCCTAAGAAGAGCTGAAACCTCCCGACCAACTGAGCGAGGAAAGCTGGCCCCGAATTGGGAAGGACCATACCGAATCACGCGCACTCGCCGACCCGGAACTTATCAATTGGAGTCTCTAGATGGGACTCCCATTCGGCGGAGCTGGAGCTCTAAAAATCTCCGCGTGTACCACCAGTAGAACCCTAAGGGGTTCCCCATTATTCAACCATTGAATTTCATTCTATGAATTTCATTTCACAATAAAATGATGGTTTGCGAACTTATTCCGAGCTCACCAATTTTCCTGATTATCTCATGGCATCAGGTTTATTCTTCTTCCCTGACCACGGTTGGGATGCCCCGATGCCTCGGGATGATGGAGTACCTGCGTGGACCCCCTGAAGATGTCTGTGAGTTCGTGGTGCGCTCTCCATCAACCAACGAGCTCGGCTCGTTCTCCTACCCTGGCCACGGTCAGGATGCCCCGAGACGTCGGGATGCCCCGGTTACCGGGAAGCTCGAGACGTCGAGATATGAGTAGCGGTCCTCTGACCGGACGAGCTCGGCTCGTGCTCCATCTATTGAGTAGCGGTCCTCTCTGACCGGACGAGCTCGGCTCGTGCTCCATCTATTGAGTAGCGGTCCTCTCTGACTGGACGAGCTCGGCTCGTGCTCCATCTATTGAGTAGCGGTCCTCTCTGACCGGACGAGCTCGGCTCGTGCTCCATCTACTGAGTAGCGGTCCTCTCAGACCGGACGAGCTCGGCTCGTGCTCCATCGATTATTGAGTAGCGGTCCTCTCTGACCGGACGAGCTCGGCTCGTGCTCCATCGACTATTGAGTAGCGGTCCTCTCTGACCGGACGAGCTCGGCTCGTGCTCCTACCCCGACCTCGGCCGGGATGCCTCGAGACGTCGAGATGCCCCGATACGTTGGGATGTGGTCTTTATTGGCCAAACGAGCTCGGCTCGTTCTCTACCAGCTTCAGCCAACGAGCTCGGCTCGTTCTCCATCGCCGGATTTCTCTGCCGACGTCCTTAAAGAACGGAGTCTGAGCAGAGAAGCGTCTTCAGTCGCCTAGGCGCAAGGACGCACACGGTACAAGGTACCCATTTATTTAATGTTTCTACATTATCTATTCTATTTTTAGATTTCTCTGCCGACGTCCTCAAAGAACGGAGTCCGAGCAGAGAAGCGTCTTTAGTCGCCTCGGCGCCAGGACGCACACGGTACAAAGTACCCATTTACTTAACGTTAATGTCTCTATATTGGCTATTCTATTCTTGGATTTCTCTGCCGACATCCTCAAAGAACGGAGTCCGAGCAGAGAAGCGTCTTTAGTCGCCTCGGCGCCAGGACGCACACGGTACAAGGTACCCATTTGCTTAATGTTTCTACATTAATGTCTATATTGTCTATTCTATTCTTGGATTTCTCTGCCGACATCCTCAAAGAACGGAGTCCGAGCAGAGAAGCGTCTTTAGTCGCCTCGGCGCCAGGACGCACACGGTACAAGGTACCCATTTGCTTAATGTTTCTACATTAATGTCTATATTGTCTATTCTATTCTTGGATTTCTCTGCCGACATCCTCAAAGAACGGAGTCCGAGCAGAGAAGCGTCTTTAGTCGCCTCAGCGCCAGGACGCACACGGTACAAAGTACCCATTTACTTAACGTTAATGTCTCTATATCTATTCTATTCTTGGATTTCTCTGCCGACGTCCTCAAAGAACGGAGTCCGAGCAGAGAAGCGTCTTTAGTCGCCTCGGCGCCAGGACGCACACGGTACAAAGTACCCATTTACCTAACGTTAATGTCTCTATATTGTCTATTCTATTCTTGGATTTCTCTGCCGACATCCTCAAAGAATGGAGTCCGAGCAGAGAAGCGTCTTTAGTCGCCTTGGCGCCAGGACGCACACGGTACAAGGTACCCATTTGCTTAATGTTTCTACATTAATGTCTATATTATCTATTCTATTTTTGGATTTCTCTACCGACGTCCCCAAAGAACGGAGTCCGAGCAGAGAAGCGTCTTCAGTCGCCTTGGCGCCAGGACGCACACGGTACAAGGTACCCATTTGCTTAATGTTTCTACATTAATGTCTATATTGTCTATTCTATTTTTGGATTTTTCTGCCGACGTCCCCAAAGAACGGAGTCCGAGTAGAGAAGCGTCTTCAGTCGCCTAGGCGCAAGGACGCACACGGTACAAGGTACCCATTTATTTAATGGTTCTACATTATCTATTCTGTTCTTGGATTTTTCTCTGCCGATGTCCTCAAAGAACGGACACCGAGCAGAGGAGCATCTTCAATCGCCTCGGCGAAGGAGTGCTCATGACACCAGCACATTATTATACTAAGTCCGGTGAATTCCCGTCACGAGCTGACGAGCATTCGACCCATTCGTTGGAAACGAATCTGGTCCGCCCCGGCAACGCGAGGATCGAAGTTCACTAACTTCGCAAAAATTTTAAGTCCCAGAGACTGCCTTAGGGCTCGGTCGAATTCTGGACTGAGCTCGGGAAGACTCTCCGAGCCCAAATCCTTGGTATAAGCACAAACGTTGCTATACCACTGGTTGGAGCTCGGCAAGCCAAACTTAAACTCAAACCCTGTGGCGGGTAAAGCTCAGGCCCTAGAGCCCATATCCTCGGAACCTAAAACAGATCCGAGCAAAGAAACTTGGACTATGATAGACGAGTTTCCAGAAAAAAAAAATGTATTCATTTCAAAAAAAGCCCGCAGGCTGAGTACAAGGATTCGGGCTCAGCCCTTACAAATGTCGTGACCGTCTCGATTTAAAAATAACAGAAGTTATATCAAGGCTCGAGCTCGACGACTTCGGTCTCAGTAGCGTCGGGAGCGACAGGCTCAGCAGTCGGAGCTTCGGTAGCCTCGGCAGCAACGGGAATAGCCTCGGGGGCGGCTTCGGTCGCCCCGGCCAAACCTTCCTGGTTGCCCCAGGAGTTTCTGCCTCCACCTCCGCCTCCGCATCCGGCCTTTCGACCCCTGCTCCCGGTTGGAGCAAGTTCACGTCAAAATCCGGGAGGAGCCGCCACAATTGATTGCGGAAATCCCGGAAGCCCTGGATCAGCCCATTCATGCCCTCCTCTTCCAGGAGGTCGCGGAACTCCTCCGACTCGCGAAAGAGCGCCACCGCGCTCTGAGCTTGCTCCCGAGCCTCGAGCTCCCGAGCCTCGTGGTAGGTGGCCTTCTTCTCGAGGGTTTTTATTTCCCGCTCGAGCTCCGAATGTCGGAGGCGGGCATTCCCCACCTCCTGCTCGCGGGAGGCCAGCGCCTTCTCGACTTCGGCCAATCGAGCCTCAGCAGCGCGCAGCTCGGACCTCGCTAACGCATGCGCGCCCTTTTCCTCATCGAGCTCGGCGGTAAGAGCTCGAATTCTTCCCTCGGATGCTCCGACCTTTTCTTGGAGCACCTGTCGTTCGGCCTCAGAGGCCTGGTACTTCGCTTCGGAGGCCTGGTACTTCACCTCGGCGGCCGTGTACCTCCTCTGGGCCTCGTCATACCCGCGCTGGCACCTCCGGGCCTTCTCCCGGTATTCTTGTACTAGGTGCATCAGCATCTCCGTCTCGTGCAAATGCTGTAAAAGAGACGAAAAGGAAAACATAAGGCGCCACTAGTAGAAAATCTATACAGATTACACAGGTGGAGAATTTTACTTACCCGGACGGCGTTGCAGCGGGTAAAGTCCATGAAAGCATTATAGCTCATGGACTGCATCATGGCCCGGTCGGCTGGGAGCAGCGCGACCCGGAATATCTCAAGCGCTACTCGAGGGTTTTCGAGGGCTGAATCACCCTCGAACACCGACCAGGTGGGTGCAAGGGGCACCCGTTCCACCGAGCCCGATGGGCCCAGGAGGCCAGCATCGGCTGGCCTAGGCGGAGCCGACCCCGAGGCTCTCTGACTGCTCCCCGGCTCGGAGCTAGGGGGCTGGGGTCGCACAAGCGGCCGATCTGACCGCCGCACAACTATGGCGGGGCGTGCAAGCACGGGACCCGCAGAACTCCTCCCCTGGTCGGCAACTGAAGCGTCCTGCCGACCAGGAATCTGCGTCAAGGGCGCCGGGCATGGGGGCGCCATCGAGGCTCCTCTGGAGCCCGAGCCCCCGGAATCCGCGCCCTCCCTCCGACCAGCTTTGGGGCGCGCGGGCTGAGAAGGACCCGCCTCGGAGTGAGCGGGGCGAGAAGGACCCGCCTCGGAGTGAGCGGGGCGAGAAGGACCCGCCTCGGCCACTGCTGCCGCCAGGGGCGCCGGGGGCGCTGGGGTCGCCGAGACCTTCTGTTTCTTCCTCGGCTCGGTGGGCTCGCCCGAGAGCTCGGCTGCCCTCTTTTGGAAGCGGGCGTAGAGGACTTCGCTTTTCGTCACCATCCTAGCGATATCTGCAAAGGCAAAAAGGATTAGAACATTAGAACAGTAAGGAAATAAATACACCTTGAAATTACTCTTACCATGGGGATGCGCCGAGCTCAAGCCCACGTTTACCAAAGCGTCCTCACATATGAGGCCGTTCAGTAAGATGCCGTCCCCGAGGCTGCGGATGGCGTCGAAGATCCCCTGCTCACGCGGAGAAAGTCTGGGGGGTTTGTTGATGGACTTGAGCTGAGCCGGTCCCCACCAGGGGTCAAACCCCCAGGACTGTGCAGAACCAAGGAAGAAGAATTTCTCCTTCCAGCCATGAATGGACGAGGGGGCACCATGAAAGAGTGGCCGACCCGCCCGAAGGGCGATGTAAAGCCACTCTCCGTCTCCCAGATTCGACTTAAAAATAAAAAGTCGCCGGAAGAGTTGACAGAAGTCAGAATCCCCTGCAGTAAACACAGGGATAGAAAACCGACCACCGTCCTCCAGGCGTTCGGAGTGAGTTGCGCCGGAACCAACTGGCACACCGTTAGCAACTCATTCACGAAGCCGTGAAGAGGAAATCGGAGGCCGGCCCAGAGCGATTCTAGATGCACTCCGATCCGGCCTACCGGAGGATCGGTTATCCGGTCCCTCCGCCTGGCGGGCTCCAAACGGAACCCGTGAAGAGGGAAGAACCACTCTTCGGTCATCTCGACCTCCAGGACGCTCATGGTGGACTCGACTTCGCTAGGGAGAGAACCCATTGCGAGAAAAAGAAATCAAAAAGAAGAGGGACCTGAGGGAAACGTCGGAGAGAAGGAACTTCGGTCTGAGGAAGACTGGAAGGAAAGCTGGAAGCAGAAGGCAATAGAAAGAGGACAAGGGGCCAGGGGAGAGTTTAAATAGACCTCCCCAACGGCCCAGATCAGCGAGAAAAACGCTGTATCCTGTTTAGATGGCGACGCGTGTCGGTCCAAAAGACAGAACGACGCATTTAATTAGGGCTAGCGCTTCGGACGCCGAAGCGCCCCATCGGATCGTGCGGCCCCATCATGAGCCCACGATGAGAGGACGCTTCGCAAAAAGTGTCCCAATAATGAGACTCTTCGGGAAAAGAGAGACGCCGCCTATTAAAGGCACCTCAAAGCGCTCGATAATTCAAAACGCGCAACAAATTAAAATTTTCGGAATCCGTAATGCCCCAACTAAAGCTACTTCCCACGCTCCAGCTGGTAGCCAACTGGAACTCGGAAGTCGGGGGGTAGTGTTGGGGGAAAAACCCCAAGTCATACCGCCACGGAGGCGCTCGGCTAGAGAGCGCCGACCGGAAAGGCGCTCGGCCAAAGAGCGCCGACCAGGAGGATGCTCGGCCAAAGAATGCCGACCAGGAAGACGCTCGACTAAAGGGCGCCGACCAGAGAGAGCGCCAAGAGGCGCCCAATCAAAATAACCAAGTAGAGATGCTCGGATAGGAACAGCCGACCAGCGGACGCCGACCAGAGAAGCGCTCAACTAGAAAGCGCTGACTAGAGAGCGCCAAATAGAGGCGCTCGGCTAGAAGGTGCTCGCCCAAAGGGCGCCGACCAGGAGTACTCGAAGCAACCCCGCCACAGGGCGCCCCTCTGGGCGACCAGCTCGGCTCGGCACCCTTGCCGAGCCGATGCCTTGACTAATACTCCTCCCCGCCAAGCTTTCTCGAAAGGCCTCCCGGCTATACACGCGACTCTACTACAACCTGCCACTATCTCCAAGCCATCAAGGCATAAGATCTCCGCAGGTATTCGGCACGACCTGCCATTAATGCATGAGACTCCCTCAAGTCTCCGATGCACTCAGTCATTTAATGAGCACGGCCCAAGACGATCACCGGATCACTGAACCATCAGAGCGTATGGCTTTCCCTGACCGCCGGTTCATTCGGTAATAAATGCACTTACCATCCACGGACCCCAGGCCCACCACGGCCGGCGGTTCAACCACTCCAACAGGTCCGATCGACCGTGACAACTCCCTGATTCCGGTCCGATTCGGTCCCGTTCTCTACTACGCCATTAATGGGTCAAATCGTGCCCAATTATTACAAAAGAGGACAAACCTCCTGTCACCTCCCAGGTAACAAAAATCCTCCTATAAAAGGAAACCTGGGGGGAAAAGGAGGGGGGGCCCGGGACAGAACCCTCCTGGACCGGATAAAAAGAAGCAAACAGCACAGACACAAGGGAGGACATCATCCTCTTCATCTTCTTCATCTTATCCAAATATTCCGGCTGTCTTCTCCATATACTCTCTTCCTTGCTCTCTCCACATATCTGCCCCCCTCTGACTTAAGCATCGGAGGGCCGGCGCCGGGGAGCCCGGCCACCGGCTTTTTGCAGGACTTACACCCCTCCAGGAGGACGTCACCAGTCGGCGCGCCGCCGACCACCACCCTTTCGGCAGCAGAGCTCCTCCTTCCCCGGCTTCGCGGCAGCCCCCGGGTCCAATTTCCAGCAACAATCGGTAATCTCTAGCCTCCATCCAAGGCCTCTCCTCTTCCATTCCTTCCACTGTAAACTGAAGCTTGTTCCCTCTGAAAGCCAAACAGCAATCAATGGCGGGGCGAGGAGAGGAGTCCGAAGGCAGCGGGCACATCGGCAGGTTGCCGGAGGACTGCATCTCGCACGTGCTCTCCCTCACGACGCCTCGCGATTCGTGCCGGGCGGCGCTCGTCTCTGCCGCCTTCCGCTCCGCGGCGAGTTCCGACGCTGTGTGGGAGCGGTTCCTGCCGTCCGATTACCAGTCGATCCTGTCGCGGGCCGTTGATCCGGTCGAGTTCTCTTCGACGAGGGAACTCTATTTCCGCCTCTGCGACTCCATTCTCGTCGATGGCGGCAGGCTGGTGAGTTCAGGTGGAATGATCCCTTCTCTCCTGCGTTTCTTCCTTCCTTCCTTTCTGTTTTTTTGAATTCAGAAACTGCGGGGTTTTTCTCTAGTTTGTCGTTACGATGCTATCTTGTTCTGCCCCTGATGAACGAATACCTACTTGATTGCTGAGTGCTGACAAAATAAGTAAATAATATTTATCAAAAGCAACATTAGATACTATGATATACTAGTTTAGATTGCCTTGCTGGTTGCGGTAAAGCAATCTTTGTTGAGTTAAACGTATCCACGTTTGATTAATAGGTTGCCTAATACTAACTGACATAACTTGGACATTGGCCATGTTTCGGGCAAGTTCAGTTAGATTTAGGAGGGAAAGTAACGTCCTGGTCGTGGACGCTGACGAACTCGTCCTCAAAGGAGGAGGATGCAGCGCTGATGCTCGTTCTGCTTCCTTGGCCGGAGCGGTCGCTGGAGGAGGCAGCAGCGGCGATGATGCTCGTCATCGTTGGGCCTTGCTCTCCCTATACCTTCTTCTTCCGATTAAAGGGTTCAAGAATTCTCCAGAGGCTGCAACCGAGTCAAGTACATGGGGAGCGCGCGCGACTTGGTGCTGCGTCTACGTTTTCTAATTATTTTTTAAATAAACATGGTCCATATGATTTTCAAAAAAATATAAAAATTATATATGGCTCAGATTGATAATTAGTAGATCTGTTCCGCCCGAAATGGGAGGGAATGGGCTAGGGTTCCTTTCCACAGGATCAGGAGATTGGCTCTAGCCATAAGAAGAATGCTTGGTATAAATAGATTCTATAATGAAAAGTATAGGGTTTTGTCCCCTCTCTAACTATCTCTTCATTAGGTAGGATTTTGTTGGCGCAAGCCCTTATTGACGAATTACTCGAAGAAGATCGTTTAACTGTAGATAAAGCACGAAACATATTTAGGTTAACATACATAATATAACAGTTCTTGATTTATTAACTTTAGGACTGAAATATGATCTATGGCATTACTTTAGCGTATTATAATTTTCATGATAATTTGTATTTTCCTGGGAAAATTATAGAAATTAGCAAAAATGTGGAAAAAGCATGATTCTTGGTTACCGATGCTTGTCAAATTATGATCTAATGCCATGTAATAGCATCTGAATAGAATATTTCTTATGCAATTTTTGGTTCGAATATGGCATATCCATTGCGCATAGTATTTCTTAAAAAAAAGGGAGAAATGGTTGGCTGAAAGAAAGGAAGGTAACTCTTTATATTTGGAAGATACTACATTGATAAGTGGAAGGGGCACTTATTCTTTTTTGTTTATATTAAATAATTAAGAATAGTGTTTATTTAAAAATTTCAGTTTAAGTAGAAAATAGGAGGAGTAGGAGAGGTATGATGCGGCGCTTAAGGAGACCATGATTTTTTATGATCTTTCCTTTATTTTTCCTAATTTTGGGGAGGAGAGAGCTTTCTCTCTCCTATTTGTTTGATATATGTAGATAGATTGATGGATATCTAATTTTACTATTTAATACAAATAAACATTATGTACATCTTAAGTGTCGCATCTGCCGTTTTTTTTAATTGATTACAAAGAGAATTTTTATATCATTTTGTTTTCTTTTTACATAATCATTCCTCCTTTTTTATTTTTTGAAAGATAGCAGAAAGTTTAGCAATTTATAGATTATTGCAGCATATTCCATATAGCTTTTAGAAAGAATTAAATAAATACCTGTGCACTACTCCATCTCTATGTGGTAATATTAGCTTCTTGTGCACTTTCCCTAGCTTCAAGAAACAAAAAGTATAATATGGATGGTTTCCTTATGCGTATAGATTTATTTATTTTTTCTTTTCTTTTTTATTTTCAATTCTTTTGGGATGGCAGAGCTTTCAATTGGAGAGATCAACTGGACGTAAATGCTACATGATATGTCCAAGAAGCATGAGAATTATATGGGGTAACGAACCTCAATATTGGAGATGGATCTCTCTGCCCGAGTCAAGGAATGTGCATGACCCCTCTACTTTTGAAGAAATTTCATTTAGATTCTGATAACGAAGTTTTAACCAGCTGTTTGGGTGCATGCATGCATGTGTAAGCCTGAGATATTCTATTTGCTGGGTTATAAAATAAAGACGAGGTGGGCTTTTTCTTGTCTTCTTTCTACTTCAATAATTTGACATTGCAGAGAAGTTGTTCGAGATAGATATAACTAATCACTGTCCCAACTCCCAACAATGCTATATCCTGCTAAACTATATCTTTATTTTCTTCTTGACCTCTCTCTAAATATTCTATTTTTACTTGAGCTATTTTACTGTGTTTCGTTCGCTGAGAACCTAAAACACTGTCTGTTGCGATTTTCATTCAGCTTTTCATCTCCAGGTTCCCACCGAGTCTTGAATCTCAAGACTTAGCGAGAAGTAAATTAACTGTACAACGAGATATAGAGATTTTCTCAATACAATATTATTTATGTTTGATATGCAAAATATAGAAATTTCATACAGATTTTCATGACTTCACATAGCTAAATACATGAATATGTGCATATAAATTACATACAACAGTCAAAAGTAATTACCGAAAAAGTGTGAGAAATCAACAAATTAACGTTTAGAATGTTACTGGTTGCAACTTTCTCATCTCACACAAATCGGCTAAAACTAGGCAAATCCTTGGAGAACAAGAACCGCGTTCGAAAGATCTCTTGAAATAAGAAGGATGGGACTACTAAAACCTATGCAACAAGAACAAGCATGAGGGCTAAGGAAGGCAGAAAAGGCATGTGATTGCAGGCAGAAACAGGTCAGTAGGCAGTAGATGGCGAGGATGTGGGCAAAGTCGTGGCTCCAAGATATTAACCTGCTCAAGGTAAAATCAAATGTAGAGGAATGAGCATCTAGTTTATCCACTCTTAGGTCATTAGCACCAAGTGAGAGGCAGAGATATTACAGCATGGTATGTAGCAAATGATTAATCTGAGGAGGAAAAGAAAGAATGGAATGGGGATTCTGTTCTCCTTCCTACATGTTAGAAACACATGATGTTAAGTCATTTTTTTTTTTTTTTTGCCTCCCTTATCTATAACAAAAAATGCTACAGGAAGTAAAAGTAAGGAAGAAAACAGCATCTGAACAAAAGATTAGGCAGGGAATAACAAAATTTATGATATATACTTGGGATTGTTATAAGATTAGTAGCTAAGATTGTTGATTTGGAATCATTTGAAGTTGAATGCAACCAAACCACAGCTTGACTCTTTCACGTCAAGCTTTGGGTGGAGCTGACCAAGCTTCTGAGTGACTTGATGAGTTAACTGATCCACGGATCAGGATTTACACATTTTAAACATAGGCTTTAGTCGAGATTTTTACCAGCAATTTAAAACTATAAAAAATCTTATCATAATTTTTCTGTCATTTCTTTTTTTTTTCTCTCTAATAGATGCCTTGAACAAGTAGCAACTTCCTAACGTGAATTGGTGATGCTACTTTTTTTAGCATGGTTTTCCCCAAATATAACATAGTTTGATGTTTAAATTGGCTTAAAAGCTACTGGACGTGGTTTATATTGTCATCACAATACCTTTATCAACATGGAAGATTGCTTTGCTTGGTATCAGGTTCGCAGAAGTGGCTGTGCTTCTAGCTGTTTGTTGGTTTGATATTGGCGGCAGGATTGACTGTCAACTACTCTCCCTTAGAACAACCTATGCTGCTTATCTCGTCTTCAAATTCGCCTCTAGGTCATTTGGACTGGGTCCCCCTCCTCAATTGGCATCAGTGAAGCTAGGAGCTTATGCTTCGGAGATCAATGTCTGTTTGCAAGATGATGGTGACGGAAATGATGGTGACGATCTGGAGGAACGGCGGCGACGGCGCTTGAGGGATGATGGGTGGATGGAGATCGAGTTGGGGGAGTTCTACAATGATGAAGGCAATGGCGGTGATGTTGAAATGGGGTTGATGCAGGTGAGAGCGTTGCATTGGAAGAGTGGGCTTATCGTCCAGGGCCTCGAAGTAAGGCCCAAAATTTGACTTGCTTAAATGCTGTTGTTGCTTCATACTCTGAAAATTAAAAAGTACTTGTTGTTGCGTCAGATGCATGTTGTATAATGTTAGTAGCTATACCAAAACTATTTCTGGTGGTCTTGTGGACAATTTGAATATTAGAGTTACGAATAAATTTGAATTTAGTTAATACAATGGCTTCAACTGGCAAGCCAAATGCCAAATCATGAGTGAATAGAAATTCGATAATGTACATTTTCCTTCATTGGCAAAATGCTTTTCTAGTGAGAGAACAGGCTCAGACAGGAGTAGAGCCAAAAGCACATCCATATGTTGATCCAGTTACAGAGCTAGTGAACCAAGGTAGTCCCCTATTTGCCCTCGCCCAAGCCATCTTCCACTTCTGTTGTTCCCTCTCCCTCCTCGATGATCACAATGCCTAGAGTTGTCACCCTCTCGACTCTCTCCTCACCCCCCTCCTCATTGCCGTATCTTTTTTAGGCACCGCCATCACGGACGATCAGGATGGTGGAGACCACGGCCGTGGTCCGCCCTGCAACTCTTCACCCGAACACTCCTCGCTACTGCCACAGGAGCCCTGTCATTGCCAATGCTATGGTACTAGCCCTGGGATTTTGGTCCGACCACTCCTGCTGACTCCTCTCTCTTTAACAATGGTCAGATGACCGGTTGGAAGATCGTTGGAAGTAGTCAGATATCTAGCCGACTCATTGTAAAAGAAACAGCAAATGATTGCGGGAGAAGGTGTTGAAATAACCATTTGTCCCAAAAGCTTAAGTTGATAGGATGAGGTAGATTTATTTATATATTTTATATTTTCTTACACTCCTCATATGTGGGCCGGACTTTTCTTTAATGGGCGAGCCTAATATGTGAAATTTTTAATAATGGGGTTAAAGAGTGAGACAAGATTCGAACTTAGGATCTCTGCTATGATACCATATTGAAATCACCATTTGTCCCAAAAGCTTTCTTGTTAGATCAAGCGCTTACCACCATACCAAAAGCAATTGCTATTAGTAGAGCCTCAACTTTATTTTCTTAAGTCGAGGCTGACCACCGCAGGGCACCTGCCATGGCTATCAACAGCAAAGCTGAGCCCCGTACTAAGCAACAGATGGGGCTTTGCAATGCACTTCCATAAGCGCATCGGCAGGCTGGTCTGTCAAGCATCAATGTCACCATGTGGCCCCATAAGCCACATGTGGCAGCGAACCCCTAAGGGGGGGCTTGGAAAAATTTCAACAATCCTCTCCCCAAGTGACATTCCGGGGGTTCGAACTTGCAACCTCGCTCTAATACCATTTTAGAAATTACCATTTGCTCCAAAAGCTTAAGCTGATAGGATGAGGTAGATTTATTTATATATTTTATATTTTCTTCAGAAGGAAAGACATGAACAAAAGATTGGAATGGAATGTGATAGTTGAGGAGAAGTGGAAAGGACTACAAAGAAGATCTTTCACGAGGGCATACTAACAACGTTGGGTGGTGGATAGGCCTCAAAAATATATTGGGTCGGTATGGTAACTCAAGAGATCCAACTAAAACTTTTTAAAGTAAAAAAGGTGTGAGTGCAAATCGGTCGTAATGGTACTCTTGTAACTTTGCCTTGATATATTTACCAAACACTACAGGAATAGTAACTTTTACCGGCGCTTTTCATGGCCTTTACCGACGTTTATTAGCGTCGGCAAAAACCCCACCGACGCAAGAGCAAGCGTTGTAGACGCGTCGATGATACCTAAGTGGGAAAGGTTTTTACCGATGCGAAAGGAAAGCATCGGCAAAACTTGGTATTTCCCGACGCTTAGTAAAGCGTCGGTGTAGATCTTTTGCCGACGCAATATAGCATCGGCATAGACTACCAGTTTTGCGTGGCGCTAGAGTTGTTGATTTTTTTCCGACGCTTATAAGCGTCGGAGAAAGCCTTCCATAGCGTGCCAAGTTTTGTTTTTAACGACGCTTTAAAGCGTCGGAAGTGGGATTTTTTTAAAAAAAAATATTAGAAAAACACATGCATATCATAAATCAACATTTACACCAATATGAACCTGCATTACATTTATATCAACATAAATATTCAGATCATTCAAAACATTCATATTGTCATATATGATTAATAAGTTTAGAATTACAATGTTCTTTGAAAAATATAAAAAAGATACATATAAAACTCCTTAAATAACAGTCTAAAAAGTATCAGGGACCGGATTTAGTGCCATCATCATCTCTACGAGCTATTGAAGTATCAGGAATCTACAAAAAGAAAAAGAAACTTTAAAAGTTAGGAATATGAAAATCATTAACTCATGCAAAATAAGTGATAATTATGTAAAGTCATCAAATACATATAGTTATTTACCTGAGGAGGGAGAAATCGCTGCAACATACATGAAATATGCTCAAGCTGAGACTACAAAGTTTGTTGGTTCTGCTTCAACTCCGCCAACTCTGCCTGATGGCGATCCTTCATATCTTCAATTGTTGCCCGAAGTCTACTAACTTCTGCATTGCTACTGCCTTCTCCAGCATTTCTTGTATACATGCCCACTGCAGACAACTGAGTGGGGGTAACTCCAACGCCATAACCCCTCACTCTACCATAATGCTCTGGGCCCAATAGTTCAGTGAGCACCTGAACTTCGACATGACTGGTCGCGTCGGATGATAATGACTCTTCGACGCGCTCTGAAATAAGAGTTGTTTCCCTGTCCTATATTCTCAAAAGAAAAAGTCATATTAATGTATGCCAGTAATAGAACTAATAAAAATATCGTTGAAAGATTCAAAGATGAACACATACAACTATATCTCTTGACTCCTTCCGAACAAAACTGCCATCTCGGTGGGTGTGAGTCATCTTATAAAACTCCACCTTACCAGGCTCCCTCCCATTATCATCCATCTACAACAAAAGGTATATTGGCAAGCTAGTTATCATGATACATGCTATATGATAGAACAATTTAAAATAGTTTCAAAGAGTTTCAAAAAAACTTACGAATTCAGCTCTACGTCGAGCATAACTCATCGAGCCTGAAGTATGAGGAACAGTCTGAGAGGCTCGTGCAACTCTGCCAATGTTGGAATATGTCTTCCCAAAAAAAGAATAAGCAATATAAATTTGTAATCTAAATTATTAGTAAATACAATCTAAGGTATTGAAAAAATATATACAACCTGAGCTTTCTCGGAAAACCAATAGTGGACAAGCTCCCTCCACTGATGAGGGATTACATCAGGAGGACAAATACGGGCAACCTCCTCTTCTGTCATACCATCGTGCTTCCAGTCTGCCTTTAACTTGGCCCTATATTCTTTTCACTTGCGATTGACGGACTTCAGCACCCAATCATGACTCTCTTTAGGGAGCAAAAACTTTTTCTACACCAAAGTAATTAAAGAATGTTATAACAATATTAAATCAAAAAATAAAATTGTGATAGTAAGCAAATTCAATTCTTTACCTCAATAACTTTAAGAAGCTCAACCTTATATGAAGGAAGCATTTCATTCCATTTCGTATAGTTGAGCGGACACAATTGACCCTTCCGCGCAACCGATCCTAGAAAAGTCGATAAAATGCTTGCAGCCCTCTTGATGGGCTGCCCCAGTTCATTGCAATGTACCACGATCTTCTCATCCTCGCGTAGGCTCCACACGTCCCGTGCTCGAGTGGGTCCTCATGTCCTCCTCACTCTCCCCAGTCCATCTATAAAAATAAAATAAAATATCCATTAATTAAAATATTAAAGGCAAATGATTTAATATTAATTAGATTGTAAGAAAAATTAATATATAAAATATAAATCAAAATACCCTAGATGTGCACGTCATCTATATCTGGACAATCAGCAGGTGGCACGTGCTCAGACTGAGACTCGTGCTGAGTATGGGACTCATGCTGAGAATGGGACTCGTGCTGCTGGGGCTCATCGGGCTAGAACTGATCGGAAGAAGATCCCATGGATGTGTGCTGAAACTCAACATCTCTGAATTGTTTTCCTTGCGGCATGTTGTTATTTAGCAATCCTATAATCACAAATATCCTTTCTATCGCCAACATGACATAAGGCAAATGGCACAAAGAGAGATTGGCACAATTCATAGCGTTAACAAGATTGACACTTGTTTTTATTAATTCTCCTTGTCTCGTATTGCTGGAAAGAGAGATTGGCACAAAGAGAGATTGGCACAATTCATCTTTAGATTTTTCTTTTATCTCGTATTTAGGCAAATGGCATAAAGAGAGATTGGCAAATTTAGTTTTTCAAAAAAACTGCATGCACAATTTTTTTTTTTGATCTGCTTCTGTGTTTAATTTGTTTGGGGTTAAACATATCAAAGATGGGTTTCACGACTTGGCAACATTTTTTTTATATATTTTTGTTCTATGGGATGAAAGCTAAATGTTACAGTATTTTTATCCCATGGAATACAAGTGAAACAGTTATGAAACAGTATTTTATAAGGCTTAGTTTAGCAGTGTATGTTGTATAAAAGTTGGAAACACTTCATGTGCAAGTAAGCTTTTGGTCAATGTTGTTTAATTTATCTTCCAAATGCTTAATGCTGATTCGAACATCAATTTGCACCTTAGACTGCTTTTAACAACTTCAAAAACATCATCAGCCTGGTTTTATTTTCTTTTCATTTTCTTTCTTTTCTGTTCATGATAATCCTTGTTTTATCATTTCAGTGGTTCTCTTTCATTAATCAGACTGTTTTTATTCTATATTCTCTGGCTTTGCTGCAGGCAGCATGCTCTCCTTTTCTGCTCCAGCTCCCTGTTTTGTTCTCATTTTTTCTTCTTTTTTATTTTTTTATCTTTTTACTTGATTAACAAGTGGGGTGTCCCACCATTTTGAGTGTTAGGACAGGGCATCATGTCATGTTTCAGAATGGGATGAGTCAAAAAATGGACCAAGACAAATGAGACATCTATTGTCCTAAGTGTCAGGTATGCTGGCCCATTCCACAAAAAAACCAGGACAGCTTGCATGGTATTTACAATTAAAACCACTACCTTAATACTATATACATGAATCCCTCAGTTTGATGAACCAAATCTTGACTATACAACAATGATGGCATATGATAATATCACAACTAGCAATGGAATCATGTGCCACATGATTGAAATTAGTAAACCAAAATGGTGAGTCATGTTGTCACCACTGTTAGATGCATCTTATGCAATTGAATCAGCACCTCTACTAAATTACAACAAAAGTTAGACTCCAAACTCGACATAGGAACCAATATTAACACTGATCATTCTACTGTGGCACTATCCAGCTAGAATACGCTATGTTTTATATATGCTAGCTCTTTCACAGGCAAATTAAAGAATATCTATAAAGTATTCTATTTATAAAGCTAGCTCTTTCCATGGTCTTATATTGTTGTCTTAGTTGTACTATATGAATCTCACCTTTTTCTTTTATGTACTGAGGTTAGGCAATCTTGCATTGCAACATTCAGTTATAGGTATAATTGTACTTGGTTACTAAGCTTGGATCCTCCTGTTGTTTGCTTGAATTTGTATGTAAACTAGATATAGAGTCTGTATATTTATGCATCCCTAGTGAGCTGTCATGCTTATTAGACAGAATTCCTATAAGCATATCTGCTGGCTTTGTAATGAAACAATTATCTGTGCATTTTTTGGTTATAATGGTAGAATCTCGTTCAATTCAAAGTTTTAATACTGAAAATATGTGTACTTACCTTGCTGGCTTCCCAATGAAATAATGTGCTTAAAAGCAACATGAAAAGTTTCACTTGTTTGCACATTACAATGACAGGATTAAAAAAATAAATCATTGTAGATAGAAAGGTGCTTAAAAGCCTTCCTTTTCCCTAATCGGTGGCTTCCCACTATTTCCAAAATTTTAGAAACTAAATATTACCTTAAACCTTTAAGATTTAGCCCTCTAACATCAAAAATCTAACGTAAAGAAAAGATTGGGTCTCACCTTGATGATGGCTTCAACAACTTAGCTTTTTCCCCATCTACTTCTTCTCCAAAGCACCCACCAGCGATGACGAGGCGGCAACTGACGAGGCTCCGTTGAGAGGAGGAGAAGAGGGAGACAGCGGAAGGAGGAGGCGGAAAATGAGAAAAGAGAGAAAAAGAGGGGATGGGAGGCGCCGATGTTGGGTGGTCGGAGAGAGGAGAGGCGGTGGAATGAAGGCCGCACGAGGGGGAAAAGGGCGCGAGGGAGAGAGAAAGGCGGTGGCCGTCGGACGTCGCTCGACGCCGGAGAGGAGAGACGGGAGGAGGAGAGGAGCTAGGGTTTGATCGATCGGGATGCAAAATGAGGAGGAGGGGGCCGGCCGCTTGGTTTTGTTGTTAATTTGGCTTTTGACGACGCTTATTAGTGTGGTCCATCCTAAGACGACGCTAATAAGTGTCGGCTTTTTAACAACATTACGACGATGCTTTTGAGCGTCGTTTTTGCTTGAGAATTACCGACGCTTAGCTAAAGCATCGGCAAATTTTGGCAGGGAGCCCTTTTTTCCCGACGCTTCTCCATAGCGTCGGGAAAAAAGCGTCGGAAAAGGCCGATTTTCTTGTAGTGAAATTACATCATGTTTGTTAAAATTTGAAGGATGAAAAGTGAGGACCACGTAATAAAGAACAAAAAGAAATAGCATCTTATCAAAAATTATTAGTATATTTGGATGGCATCTCATCCAAAGGGCTTGTCCTATAGGAAATCTAGGATTCAAAGACATCACGAATAAAGGCATCAAGAAAATTTTGTTATTAGTGATCTGATGTGATGATTCTGTTAAACATAAATAATAACATGCTTAGATTTAGAATCACAATAATACCGTATTCAAGTTTGAGAGATATACCTGCGGAAGACATATTGAATACGATCTTCAATCACCTGGAATAATAGCGGCTGGATCTTTCCTTCCTTGCTCCTCACAAAAGATAGCCGTCAATGGGGCAAGCTATCAACCATATGGAGAGGAGAGGGGGACCTAGCCTATATATAGGAAACATAGAGGAGCCTTCCCATTAAAGGCTCCAAAATCCTAATTTGATTTTCTGGCCTACATACCAAAATTACCACAATAAATAGGACTCAATCCTATACATCCAAGGTACACCAAAGCCCATAAAACAAAATGATTATACATCATATTGGGCTTAACCATAGTACCATTCTGAGCCATACGTCTAATCCGCTTTATAAAACAAAAATATGCAATTAGTGTAAGCCCATATTTTGAAATTATTCTAACATTCTCCTACTTGGGCGAACACGGATTGTCATATTAATTTAAAAACTTTGTTTTAAAAACGACTCTTGGGTTAGACTACAAAAGTGGCCACATATATAGCTCAAATGATAATCACCTTGGATACATGATCCGGTCCAACAAGAACATCAACATTGAGCATAAAAGTCGTTACACCATTTAATCGATGTAAGACTACTCCACAGCTACAAATGCTAACATCCTCATCGACATGGATCCCCATCCTCCAACTAATGTGGTAGTATGTAGTATGAACTTAGCACCAAAATGTGATCAAAGGTGTGCTAATTCATATCGGTCCTCATAAATGCTCCAAAAGAAGCCACATGTCTCAAAAGAGACTTACACATAATAAAAAACATATGTGAAATGCATGCTCAAACATAATTATAATTTCTGTGCACAAAATACAGAATTATAAATAGGAAGATAAATATTATTATTATTAAAAGAGGTTGTACCCGAAGCATATGGGTTGCCTACATACCCTGTAAAGGGGATCAAGCCAAAACATAGTTCTTTTACAAATATAACTCCCACTAACCAAAAACATCAAAGGTTTTCACAATACCCATATTAGCAATATGTGTCTTAAAGACTTTCGTTGCGAGTCCCCTAGTCAATGGATTTGCAATCATTGCTTCTATATTTATATGCTCTATTTTTGTCTGCCCTTCTTTAACTTTATCTCTGACCACCAAGTACTTGATGTCTATATGCTTAGAGCTACCAGAACTCTTGTTATTCTTTAAAAAGAATACCACTGCACTATTATTGCAATAGATGATAATTGGTCTCGAGATGGAATCAACAACTTTCAGTCCCAAAACAAAATTTCTTAACCAAATGGCTTGGACCGTAGCTCGATAACATGCCACAAATTCAACCTGCATAGTAGAAGAAGCCACTAGAGTTTGCGTAACGCTTTTCCAAGAAATAACACCACCAGCCATCATAAAAAACATAACATGAAGTTGACTTTAGATCATCTTGACATCCTGCAAAATCAGAATCTGAGTAGCCTACCACCTCAAGATGATCTGTATGCTGAAAGGTAAATACATAACTTTCTGTCGTTTTCAAATATCTCATAAATTTCTTAGCTGCTTTCTAATGCTCTTGTTCTGGATTCGATTTAAATCTACTAAGGACGCTCACTGCATAGGCTATGTCAGGTCTAGTGCAAACTTGAGCATACATCAGGCTTCCTACAGCACTTGCATAGGGTATGTTCTTCAAAGATTCTCTTTCAAGTTCATTTCTTAGACACTGGGCTTTGCCAAACTTATCCCCTTTTACTATAGGTACATCACCGGGTGCACAGTTTTGCATATTGAATCTCTCTAGGATGCGTCGTATGTATGTCTTCTGTGAAAGTCTCAACAAGCCATGATCTCTATCACGCTGTATCTCAATTTTCAGTACAAAAGAAGCTTCCCCAAGATCTTTCATTTCAAAATTAGCAATGATATTTTCCTTGTCTCATGAAGTAACCCTAAGTCACTACTAACAAGTAAAATATCATCCACATACAAAACAAGAAAAATGAATTTTCTCCCATTGATCTTGAGATAAATGCATTGGTCCACTGTATTTTCAACAAAACCAAGAGAAGTCACAACTTCATCAAATTTCAAATACCATTGTCGGGATGCTTGCTTGAGCCCATATATGGATTTGTTCAACTTACACACCAAAATTTTCTTTTCCTCTACGACAAAACCTTCAGGTTGCCTCATGTAAACTTCTTCACAGAGATCTCTATTTAAAAATGCTGTCTTAACATCTATTTGATGAAGCTCCAAATTATAGTATGCTACAAGTGCCATGATAATTCTAAAAGAATCTTTGGATGAAATCGGTGAAAAAATCTCATTATACTCGATGCCCTCTCGTTGAGTGAAAACTTTAACAACCCATCTAGCCTTTTGTCGTTCAACATCCCTTTTTGAGTCTAACTTGGATTTGTAAACTCATTTGCAACCTATGGCCTTAACATATGGTGGAAGTTCAACTTCTCAAACTCTATTTCTCTTCATAGAAAGCATTTCATCTTCTATGGTATTCAGCCATTTATCCGAGTCAGGTCTTGTTAATGCTTTATTAAAAGAAATAGGATCAATATTATGCCCAATACTAAAATCACTTTCTAATAAGTAGATAATATAGTTATTAGGCAATGCAGACCTTCTTTTCCTTTGTAATCTCATAACATGTAGTTCAGAAAATGACTCAACTATGGTTGGAGGAGGAATGTGATGCTCTTCTTGATGCCCAGGTTCTTCATTAATTGTTGCAATCGGCTGAGAAATAACTTTTTCTTGTACAACGAAAATTAGAACCACAACTTGATCCGGTACAGCAAAAATTTTCTTTAACATAGAACTCTCACTATTACCAACATCATTTTCCAAAAATTTTGCCGTAATGGACTCAACAATTCTAGTGCCACGATTAGGACAATAGAACTTATAGCCTTTTGATCTATCTGGATACCCAATAAAAAAAATAGGTGTGGATTTGGGGTCTAATTTCTTTTCAGAAGGATTATAAATCCTAACCTCAGCTGGGCAGTCCCAAACTCTAAAATGGGCTAAACTGGGTTTACGTCCTGTTCACAATTCAAAAAGAGTTTTCTCAATAGCTTTACTAGGAACCCTTTTCAGAATGTACATGACAGATTTCAATGTTTCACCCCATAAGAATTCTGGCAAATTTGTTCTACTCATCATACTCCTGACCATATCCTTCAAAGTCCGATTACGCCTTTCAGAAACACCATTTTGCTCAGGTGTTCATGGCATTGTGTATTGAGAAAACTATCCCACATTCTTGTAAACACTTTGCAAAATTACTCATGTTCTGACCGGATTCATCATACTTACCATAGTATTTACCACCACGGTCAGATCTCATTACTTTAATACTCTTCCCACATTATTTTTTTTTTACTTCCATTTTAAATATCTTAAATTTCTCAAGGGCGAGGGAATTATCATTAATCAAGTAAACATAACCATAACACGAGAAATCATCAATGAATGTTATGAAATATTTATTCCCACATATAGTAGAAGGTAACAGTCCACTACTATCGGTGTGAATTCGATCCAAAAGATCATCGTTTCTAGTGGATCCCTTCCTTGTAGTTTTAGTCAGCTTCCTCCTTATGCAATCTACGTAAGTGTAAAAATCTATAAAAAAAAAATTCAGAGAGGGCAGAATGTCAGCTTTCATCAATCTTTCCATTCGCTCCTTTGAAATGTGCCCTAAATGCTTATGCCACAACACCAAAAAATAGATGTTTATTGATGGCTTAAAATATGTCAGTTGCATCAAAACCAACAGAGACTTGATGACCAGATCTTTCGTTCCAAGCAACTGGGAAAATTGTATTTTGCCGTTAATAGTAGGTGTAGTACAAGCCTTATTGCATGTGACTATATCACGAAATTGGACCATAAAGCGACCATGCTAGCAGATTCATATTGAATGTAGTAGGACTTGTGGAGTCCACCACATATTTAGGACATATCAATTAGCTGTAGTAGTCCTCATAGAGTCTGCCATGATTTCAGTACATATTAAAGATGTTGGATGAACCTTGACAAAAATGTTAAGATGAGTTGACCTTTGTATTGGTTATGAAAAGGTCACATATTACTTTCTCTAATGTTTTGATTCCTTAAAAATTAATTTCAAGTTTGAACCAACTTAGGGGATTTATTGTTTTAGTAAAAGGCTTGATCAAGATGGGGAGTCTGGAGCAAGTCTTCTTTCTTCCTCCCCTTCTCGAAATATTTACTATTCTTTTCCTCTTTTCTGCACCCAACCAGCCTAAATCTACTTCAAGTTCTACATGCATATAGCCTCAACTATCATAAGTAGCCACCAGCCTGAATAAGGATTTCTGGTCCGACTTAGCTCAAATTTGATTATACTGGCTTGGTCTGCTTTTGAAGCAGCCCTTATAGGCCCTTTTCGATGCTCAAATCACTCTCTTAATTGTCTATAAACATGCTGTCTCAATACTCAGCTCTTATAGAGCCCTCAGCTTACTAACCGTGACCAGTCTACCACCAAGTGCAGATTTTTGATCAGCAAGCTGGTCTGTTGCTCACATCACTCCATCCATTATTGCTAAGTATGGATTTGTGATCAGCAGGTGGTTTGTTTTCCATGTCAGTACAACTGTTATTTGATTCCAAAAAAAAAACCCATCATCATTTGTTTTTCAAACTTGAAAACCCTCATTAACTTCTGCCTAGAAAAGCCGAATGCTTATCAACACCTTCAGAATTTTCTTAATAAGACCTAGTAGATGAGCTTGGGATCTATCTGTTTGCCTACATAAAACTTAAACCATTACTTGACTATCAAAATTGAACCCGAAGCCTAGCTCATGACTTGAGAGGATCTGCAAATTAGTGAAGAGGTGCTGAAATTACTAGTGCATCAGAGAGGTCTTAGCTCGGTGCTGCTCCTCTAAAGCAAAATCTAAACCCAAAAGACCCAGTGCTATTTCTATGTCTCGTTTTCATCTCACATAATTATTTTCAGTCAAGATTTCAACGGCAGACAATTGGCTTGAAAGGAAAGAGGCATTCAAAACTGCGGAAACAACATATTTTATTTAATATCATCCAAATATGATTTATGTAATCAATGGATGATAACATATCTATCTAATCAACTTGGGCTATTAATTTGATAGTCCGTAATCAACTTGAAAAACATATAAGTCTAAGTACGGTAAGAGCCTCGGTGCATCATTAATATAGAGTCGCCTTTGGGCTAACAATACAACACGCTATAAGGTACTCTTAAGACATATCATGAAGCCAATTAACAAAATCACATCAGCTTTCGAAACACCATAACCTTTGAGCAGAAGAATGATTCTAGGCTAATGCAATCCCATTAATTACTTCATGTCATTTTTTCAAATCATCATACACAATAACACCTTCGGGCAAGATATTGCATTAAATGATCTGGCAAAATGCAATGCTACCCTTTTTTTTTAAAAAAATCAGATAAATATCAGTAAGTGTGCCACTTTGGTGGCTACCACCCACTTCAATTAGAAAATATTCTCTAATAGGAAAATAAGGATAGTCTTTATGCCCAACAAATTTTAATCACAAAAATAATGGTTTATGTGACAAAAACATGCTATAATCATAATCAAAATTATATGTGATTTAAACAAAAAATGTTAATCACAAAATTCAAGGCATATATGGCAGCAAGATATGTCCAAAATTTAACATTTTAATAATTAATATGTATGAGGGCCTAACTCAAATTATTCAGTATTTAAACAATAATTAAATGGGTTACTAACTCTTAGCCCCAGGCCCAAAACCCATTATGGTCCATTAAATAAAATTGGGCCGGTTATATAAAAGAGCCCAACCTGCAACCATCGACCCATTGGGATTGGGCTTCACAAACCCAAAAGCTCCATCAAAGGAAAACCTAAATTTTTTTTTTCCCTATCTTCTTCCTCTAGCCGCGCCGCCCCTGTTCCTCCTTTTTTTTGGGGGAGAGGGAGGCAGCCCGTGGCTACCCCATGGCGGCCACCCATGGCCGCCACCATGCTCGTCGGGCGGCCGCGATGCCCCACGGCCTGCGGCCGGCCGTGGGGTGGCTCGGGACATGCCCCGGCCCGCGGCGGCGGCGGCGTCCGCCTGCTATGGCGCCGTGGGGCGGCCGTCCGCCAGATGTGGTGGCGGGCGAGCCGCCTTGGCCTCCTTCCGCTGGCCGTCGCACGGCATAGAGGCGTCAGCCAGTGGAGAGTAAGGCCCTCCCTTTTTTTTTTTGTTTTGGGAAGCAGCCCATGGCTGCTACCCATGGCTGCCCCATGGTGGCAGCCCGTGGCTGCCCCATGGTGGCAGCCCGTGGCTGCCACCCACGCCGGCCACTGCGAGTGGCCGGCGAGGCTCCCCGGGCCACCGTGTTGCCATAAGACGCGCGGCCGGCCGTGGGGTGGCCGGGAGAAGGCCCCATGGCCGAGCCTGGCGGCGTCCCGAGCGACGCCCACGACCTGCGTTCGGTCGTGAGGTGGTTCGGAACGCGCTCGCGGCTTCCCAGCCGCGGGGCCATGCCGTCCGCCTCCCGGGGTGGCCGGATGCGAGTCCAGGGAGGCCTTGCCTCCCCTTCCTCCTTTTTTTTTTATTTGTTTCATCATCCTCCATGTTTAGATTTGGGATTTGAAATGGGAAGATGGAAGAAGATGAAGTCTGCAGGAGAAGGAAACAAGGAGTTTTTTTTTTTTGTGTGTGTCCGAAAATAATATACAATCATATCACTGGCTAATCTGAATTAAAATCAAATCAGATATTTGATTATCAATGAAAAAAGTGTGCATGCAGATTTATGCAGAAGATCCATTCACCAATGCATAAAATTAATCCGTAAATCCAGAAAAAATCATAATTGTGTATGAAGGATTCTAATCTTAGCATGGAGGCTCTGATACCAATTGTTAAACATAAATAATAACATGCTAAGATTTAGAATCACAATAATACCGTATTCAAGTTTGAGAGATATACCTGCGGAAGACATATTGAATACGATCTTTCAATCACTTGGAATAATAGCAGCTGGATCTTTTCTTCCTTGCTCCTCACAAAAGATAGCCGTCAATGGGGCAAGCTATCAACCATATGAAGAGGAGAGGGGGACCTAGCCTATATATAGGAAATATAGAGGAGCCTTCCCATTAAAGGCTCCGAAACCCTAATTGGGTTTCCTGGCCTACATACCAAAATTACCACAATAAATAGGACTTAATCCTATACATCCAAGGTGCACCAAAGCCCATAAAACAAAATGATCACACATCATATTGGGCTTAACCATAGTACCATTCTGAGCTATACGTCTAACCTATTTTATAAAACAAAAATATGCAATCAGTGTAAGCCCATATTTTGAAATTATTCTAACAGATTCTGCTCGCCGAATTTTTACTAGCCCATTCGTTTAGTCATGGTCGCCTCTTATAGCAGGGGAGAGGGATTAAAATTAGCATCCAGGGGAACTCTAAAAAACCTGGGCATCTGCAACATTGAAACATGGATTGGGATGACTCCTAGTTTGGAGCGTTTTAATCGAGTTTCGTGGTCCGCCATGAGCCTCATGTAGTTGAGGACGTGATCCTTTATCTTGGTCTTTATTATCATTTTTGGGCGCCTCTGATGAGAGCCTAGTGTAGTGGAAAACATGATCCTTTTAACTTCATTTTATTTTGATTTTCGTTTGTAAATTCCTTTTTTTTTTGTGGAGCGCTGCTTGTTACATGTGTTAGAAATTGTAAGCTAGATATATATTTTGTCTCTTTGACTTATGTTTTTTGTTTTTTTGGTTTCTGAGGTTAGTTAATGTTGTCTCTTTGGTTTCTGTGGTTCATAAATTTTCTGATTCATGAACTTCGTTGGTTGGAAAGAATTTATGTTTTGTCTCTTTGGTTTCTGTGGTTCATGAATTTTCTATTTCATGAACTTCATTCTTGGGAAGAATTTAATATTACTTTGAATATGTTCAAGAAACTTGGTTCTTGTCTCTTTGAAAGTTGTGTCATTAATTAGTGTAAATTCGTATGGAAATTTGCCTATAAATTTTTCAGCTTTGTAACTTCAGAATACACACTTGAATCAATGAAAATTGAGTCCATTTTCAAGTAGTAACATCCTAGCCTCATTTCTCCATTGTTTTTCATCAAGAATACACCTTTCTTGATCAGTTCTTTGTGCTGTTTATCTTCTACAAAGTGGTATCAAAGCCATAGCTCGATCTACACAAGGTTCTTACAAGGGAGAAATGGCTTCTAACAACATGTTGCAGCCACAACTTCCTTCTAACAACAACATGTTGAAGGTTCTATATGGATCTCAAGATTTATGGGATATTGTGGAGACCGGTTTTGTAGAACCGGAAAATGTTGTCGCACTCACAAATCAACAATTCGGTGAGTTGAAAGAAAATCGGAAGAAGGACAAGAAAGCTTTGTTTTTTATCTATCAAGCGATAGATGCTCCTATATTTGAGAGGATCTGCGAATCAACTTTAGCCAAGCAAGTATGGGACACACTCTATGCCTCTTACAAAGGAGAAGACAAAGTCAAGATGGTGAGAGTTCAAACTCGTGAGTTTGACACACTCAAGATGAAGGACTCGGAATCCATTGAAGATTACTTCAACTGAGTCATCTCTCTTGCTAATCAATTAAGAGTGAATGGAGACAAGATTCAAGATCAAAAGACTGTTGCAAAAATCCTTAGAAGTTTGACTCGAAAGTTTGAGTCTATTGTTGTTGCAAGTGAAGAATCGACAGATCTGTCAACAGTTTCAATAGAAAGCTTGTTGGGTTCTTTACAATCTCATGAGTTGCGTATGAAGCAATACGATTCTTCTCCTATTGAACAAGCATTCAAGACTCAAGTTACTTTGAGAGATTTTAGAAGAGGAAGAGGAAGAGGCACCAACCGTAGAAGAGGTAGAGGCTATGGAGGAAGAGGCACTGAAGGAAGAAAACAATAAGATGACAAAAAGGAAGTAAGTCTTCTTCTTCGAGAAGAGGAAGAAGACGAAGTTCCTTGGCCCATGTTCAGTGTTATCATTGTTCTAAATATAGTCATACAATTAAATTTTGCAGGAAAAGACTTGCGGAGGAGGAGTCCAATTTCATACACGCTAATGATAAAACTAAAGAGGAAGAGTTTATTTTTCTTGCTTGTAATATGCTGGAAGTTTCTTATGATGAAGTCCGGTACTTAGATAGCAGTTGTAGCAATCATATGACCGGAAACAAGAAGGTGTTTGTAACACTTGATGAATCTATCCAAAGAGAGGTCAGAGTTGGTGATGATAAAAGACTTGCTGTCAAAGGATGCGGTGATATACTTGTGCAAACTAAGAAGGGGACGAAGCGCCTCTCCGAAGTTTTCTATGTTCCTGGACTCAAGCACAATCTCTTGAGTGTCTAACAACTCCTCATTAGAGGATTTCACCTGAATTTCAAGGAAGACATGCAAAATCAAGGACAAGCAAGGAGTTCTCATTGCAATGGTGAAGATGACAATAAGTAAGATATTTCCCTTAAAGTTTTATGCCCAAGTTGATTCTTGTTTCAGCACCACCATCAAGGACAAGTCATGGCTTTGGCACTTCAGATTTGGTCATTTGAGTTTCAAGACCTTGTCTCTTATGAGCAAGAAGAATCTTGTTGAAGGATTTCCAAACATTGATCTCCAAGAGCAAGTTTGTGAAGGATTCGTACTTGGCAAGCATCATCGTAATTCTTTTCCGGTGGAGAAATCTTGGAGAGCATCTAGTCCTCTTGAGTTGATTCATTCAGATCTTTGTGGGCCTATGCAAACAACTTCTGTTGGAGTTGAAAGGCAATGTGATTACAAAATAAAGGTGTTGCGAACTGATCATGGTGGTGAATACATGGATGGTGAATTCAATACTTTTTTGAAGGATTGTGGGATTCGACATCAAATGACTGTACGACATACTCCTCAACAAAATGGTGTTGCGGAATGAAAAAATCAGACAATTATGGAGTTAGCAAGAAGCATGTTGAAGGCCAAAAGATTGCCTAATACTTTTTGGGCTGAAGCGGTGGCATGTGCGGTCTATCTATTGAATCGATCTTCATCAAAAAGTATACAAGGTGGAACTTCTGAAGGAGTTTGGAGTGGTCGCAAGCCTAGTGTTGATCACTTGAGAATTTTTGGGTGTGTCGCTTATGCACATATTTTGGACTTGATAAGGAAGAAGTTAGATGAGAAATCAGAAAAGTGCATCTTCATCAGCTATGCAGAAAATTCTAAAGCCTACAAGCTCTATAATCTCATCACAAAGAAGCTTATTGTGAGTAGGGATGTGAAGTTCAATGAAGAAAAGTTTTGGGTCTTCAATCAAGAAGGAGAGAAAGGCAAATCTGTCCAAGTTGATATGGAAGAAGAAAGCATTGAGCAAGAAAATGAAGAAGTGCACACTCCACCTCAATCTCCAGTTTCATCTTCATCTTCTTCTGCATCTTCATCATGTTCTAGTGCCCCTCCTAGAAGGACAAGAAGCATACAAGGTATTTATGAAGCTACTAGAAATATCCTTGATGATGAAGATATTATAAATTTTGCATTATTCACAGATGCGGATCTAATTAGCTTTGAAGAAGCTAATAAAAAAGAGAAGTGGCAGCATACTATGGACCAAGAGATGGATGCAATTCGAAGAAACATAACATGGGAGCTTGTTGAACTTCCTAATGGCAAGAAGGCAATTGATGTGAAGTGGGTTTACAAGACCAAGTTGAACTCACAAGGAGAAATTGACAAGCAAAAAGCTCGTTTGGTGGTAAAAGGCTACAAGCAAAAGTATGGCATTGACTTCCAAGAAGTGTTTGCACCGGTTGCTAGGCTTGAAACCATTCGAATGGTGCTAGCACTTTCAGCTCAACGGAAATGAAATTTTTTTCAAATAAATGTGAAATCAGCATTTTTAAATGGCTACCTTGAAGAAAAAGTATATGTAAACCAACCACTTGGATATGTGAAGAAGGGAGAAGAAAAGAAGGCGTGCAAATTAAGGAAGGCACTTTATGGTTTGAAACAAGCTCCTAGAGCTTGGTACAACCGCATTGATGAATATTTTATGAAGAAAGGATTTAAGAAGTGTCCATTTGAGCATACTCTCTACACCAAAGAAGGCAAGCGAGGTGAGATTTTGATTGTTTGTCTTTATGTTGATGATTTAATCTTTACCAGCAATAATTCATGTATGTGTGAAGAGTTCAAAGAAGCTATGAAACATGAGTTCGAGATGACCGATATGGGTTTCCTACATTTCTTTCTTGGCATTGAGATTAAGCAAAGTGAAAGAGGAATTTTCATTTCTCAAAAGAAGTATGCAAGAGACTTATTGAAGAGATTTAGAATGGAGGATGTCACTCCATTGAAAACACCTATGGTAGTAGGCTTGAAGCTAAGCAAATCTGATGGTGAGAAAAGTGTTGATGCAACACTTTATAGAAGACTTGTTGGTAGTCTTATGTACTTAACAGCTACAAGGCCAGACATTGTGTATTCAGTGAGCATGCTTAGTAGGTTCATGGAAGCACTAACAAGAAATCATTGGAGAGCTGGAAAAGGAGTTCTAAGGTATGTAAGTGGAACCATTGACGAAGGCATTCACTATGCAAGTGTTGAAAATATAAGGTTGGTTGGCTATTGTGATAGCGATTGGGGAGGAAGTGTTGATGATAGCAAGAGCACTTCCGGATATGTTTTTAATGTTGGTTTAGAAGCTATTTCATGGGCTTCAAAGAAACAATCAGTGGTGACACTTTCTACAGCTGAAGCAGAGTACATCTCTTTATCTTTTGCATCTTGTCAAGCACTTTGGCTAAAATGGGTTTTAGAGGAGCTCAAGCATTCACAACAAGAAGGTATCACATTATTTTGTGACAACAAATCAACTATTTCTCTCACCAAAAAATCCAGTTTTTCATGGCAGGAGTAAGCATACAAGAATCAAGTATCATTTCATTCGTGACTTAGTGAAGGATGGTGACGTGAATGTGAAGTATTGCAAGACACAAGAACAAATTGCTAATATCTTTACAAAAGCTTTGAAAGTGGACATATACAAGCATTTGAAGAAGAAATTGGGTATGACGGTTGTCTAGCTTAAGGGGGGCTGTTAGAAATTGTAAGCTAGACATATGTTTTGTCTCTTTGACTTATGTTTTTTGTCTTTTTGGTTTCTGAGGTTAGTTAATATTGTCTCTTTGCTTTCTGTGTTTCATGAATTTTCTGATTTATGAACTTCGTTGGTTGGAAAGAATTTATGTTTTATCTCTTTGGTTTCTGTGGTTCATGAATTTTCTATTTCATAAACTTCGTTTCTTGGAAAGAATTTATTATTACTTTGAATATGTTCTAGGAACTTGGTTCTTGTCTCTTAGAAAGTTGTGTCATTAATTAGTGTAAATTCGTATGAAAATTTGCCCATAAATTTTCCAGCTTTGTAACTTCAGAATACACACTTGAATCAATGAAATTTAAGTCCATTTTCAAGTAGTAACATCCTAGCCTCATTTCTCCATTATTCTTCATCAAGAATACACCTTTCTTGATCAGTTTTTTGTGCTGTTTATCTTCTACAACATGAACTGATTCTCTCTTGGGAAGATGGAGACATTATAAGGAAAATATCATTTCCA
This sequence comes from Phoenix dactylifera, assembly GCF_009389715.1. Taxonomy (NCBI): domain Eukaryota; kingdom Viridiplantae; phylum Streptophyta; class Magnoliopsida; order Arecales; family Arecaceae; genus Phoenix; species Phoenix dactylifera. The sequence goes on along the minus strand of NW_024068437.1, from coordinate 75,081 downwards.
AAGAGGAGGATGCATGTTGCCTTATCAGTTTGATATAATTTGTGTTGGTATCCCTCTTTACAGAAGTGGTACTATTTTCTAATGGGATGAAGAACAGCAGACATGAATGGAAATTGACGTTTTCTGAATTAATTGGAACAAAGAAGAAAATTATATGATGCTTATAATCACTATAAGAAATCTCATCTTTTCCGGCGCTTTTTATAATCTTTACCGACGCTTATAAGCGTCGGCTAAAGTTTCCGCAACGCAAACAGAAGCGTCGTAAAAGCGTTGGCGATAATGGAGTGGCAAATGTTTTTGCCGACGCCAATAGAAAGCGTCGGCAAAAACAGGGCTTTCCCGACGCTAATGAAAGCGTCGGCAAATTGAGATTCGCCGACGCTTTAAAGCGTCAGGAAAGTCCAAAGAAAGCCTGGGTTTTTGCCGACGCGTTAAAGCGTCGATAAAACCATGCTATAACGACGCTTATATAGCGTCGCCTAAAGATATTTTTACCGACGCGTTTTAAGCGTCGGCGATGGCGTGCCAGCCCGTGCCAAAGATGGTTTTTAACGACGCTTTAAAGCGTCGGGAGTAGATTTTTTTTTAAAAAAAAAAGAAATAAAAGCATATTAAAAAACATATTATAGCAATATGAACCTGCATTACATTTACATCAAGACAAACATACAGATCATTCGAAACATTCATATTGTCATATAAGATTAAATTTACATAAGTTTAGAATTACAATGTATTTTGAAAAATATAAGAAAGATACATATAAAACTCATTAAATAACAGTCTAAAAAATATCAGGGACCGCATTCAGCCCCATCATCATCTCTGCGAGCTGTTGAAGTATCAGGAACCTAAAAAAAAAAAAAAACTTTAGAAGTTAGGAATATGAAAATCATTAACTCATGCAAAATAATAATTATGTATAGTCATCAAATACATATAGTTATTTACCTGAGGAGAGAGAAATCGCTGAATATATTTAAACCCTCAATATGGAAAATGATTGAAGAAAACTATTTCCCTTTCCCACTTGATCTACACTTTTTTTGGGGGAAAACCCTTCTCACTCTTCTAACATACCTAATAAAGGTTTTATACCTTCATAGACCTCATTTCTTCTAGTGCTGCAAGTATGTCCATATCTCTCTTTGAATCCACTGCTCTGTTTTCCAGTGACTTCATCGCATCCCCCATCTCTTCAGCAGCTCTTTTCTTCTTCTCTTTTTCTACTGCCTGGTGAAAGCACAACATAAGATATTGGAATTGAAACCACAATTCTATTGCGAAAATATCAAATATCAAGAATACCCCAGAACATGTACTAGTCAAACCCAGCAATATAACATGCTACGGAGCATTATGTAAATCACTCACTTCGTCCTCTTCCCGCCAAGGCTCAAAATTTCGGGATGCTCCCGATTCAACAACATAGTCCGAATTCTGAGGATCTGTTTTGAATGCAATTTCAGCCGAGCATCTGGTGCATTTGAAGTAGAACCGAAAAATCTGAATTCCCAGATAAGTCTGCAGGATGCCAATCAAAATTCCAAACATCAATCTCAGTTCCTCATCAAATGCGCAATAAAATTGAACTTTTCAACCAAACATTAACCAAATAAAGAATTCCTGAAATTTAACACCATCGATAATGTTAATCTGAAGATAATTTATATTTCAGGTTACCTTGTTCCTCAAAATCTATGAAATTACAGTATCAGAGTATAGGCATTTCGACCCAGCTAAGATAAATCTATGCCCTCTTTCTTGCTTATCAGTGAAACTAAAATGCTCACTTTCTGGAAATTAATTTCCGACCCTAAGTTGTAGCAGGAAGAGGAGAATAAATGTAAAGAAAGCATGCTGTATAGATCCCAACTTTCCAAACCACTGATCTACATTACCATGAAATAAAAGATTCTCCAACCCTCTCAAAGATGGTCAGCGCAGCAACTAAGATCCTAGAAAAATGAATAAGAATTCAAAACTCTCTTTTTAGTCACAAGTAACTACTAGAAGCAAGATAGAATTGAAAAATGAAATCCTTTACCCGACAAGTAGCAAGAACGTACCAATACTGACACCAGAATCTCAGCTGCTCAATCTCCGGCTTGTTCAACTCCACAGTTTTGAAGCATTCATATGCCGGATAAGCATAGCCAAGAACCAACCTATAGACAGAAACGCTCTAAGTTCTCATCTAAATTCACTTTCTTGAAAAGGATTTCTGAAGACAAGAAACATAACAGATAAAACGAAGATCTACTGTCCGGATGTAATGTTACAGCCAGAAAACTAAAACTAATTCAAGACAGGATTACTTACGCCAAGGATCTTGTAATAAAATTTGCCATCATTTTGATCCGACAAATATGTACAAAGTTAGGACCACTCTCTCAGCCAGCCCCCTGTAGCAACCCCAAAGACTAGAAATCAAGGAAAAAGAAAACCGACATCATAATTATATCAACAGACGCAGATCAACGTTCTGCGTTCCTCAGATCATTTGAAGTATATACATACCAGAAAATCGAACAAAAAGTTTATAGGAAAACAAGAAAACAGAGTGCAACGAAATCAGACCAACAAAACCCCAGAAAACGAGGAAGATCCGTACAGAAAAACCTGGGTTTAAAGATCCGACTGAAATCAACATCAGATACTTCCACATTACATAATCCGAGCCGAAAGCCACCTATTTCCATCGGCAAAGAGAAAGAAAACCCTTAAAACTGATCAAGAAAATAGGAAATCCAAAATCAGCATAACAACCAGAAAAGAACCCTTATTTGGTTCGAAAATCCGAGAAGAAACGCAAGATTACGCCGATTTAATTCCAAGAAGACCAAAGGAATGGGGGTAAAGATCCATACCTTTCCGAGATCACCCGCTCGCTCGAGGGGAAGAGGAAGACAAAATCCTTCTAATGAAGCGACAACGATAAAAGAAGCCCGAGCTTTCAAGGGTACGAAATAGAGCCAGCGAGAGCTTTTTTTACCGTCCGCCTTCTCTTCTTTAAAAGCCAGAGAACGGCGAGCCAGCGAGAGAGCGAGAGAGAGAGAGAGAGAGCGCTCGTCGCCTCGCCCCCACCCGGCCGTCTCGATATGACCAAGCTGGGACTGGCTGGTGCTTGGTTCCTTATTAGTTGGGTTCTATACAGCATGCTAAGAATTTCCGACGCTAAATGAAAGCGTCGGCAAATATATGAGCGGTGAAATTTTTTCCGAGGCTTCCTCCTAGCGTCGGTAAAAATACGTCGAAAAAGGCCCATTTCCCTGTAGTAAATGCTTACTGGATATAAAGAGTATATTTATATTGCAAGAAGCTGGTAGAAAGTTGTTATCGTGACAGTATTCCAAACAATTGGTAAGATATCGCAGTCATCTAACGGTGCATGTTAAAGAAACATCTGCAATGGATAGAGAAGGATTTTTTTTTTCTGGAAAAATCTATTTTCTTTGCTATATGTTCAGCTCTGTCTACAATTGGATATACTTATGATGAGTCCTAATCATTTCAGTGTTTTTTCTTTGCCAGAATTTCCAGAAAGTTTTTACTGAAAATATTGATCCGACTTAGAAAATTAATATTGAGAAGCTTTCGTTTATGTTCGTAGATCCATCAACTGCACATTTAGCATTAATAAAATGTTTATTTTGTTGTCGAAGTGGAAGGCCTATCTGCTTGCTGGTGAACGTGGGTTTAGTGGCCAAGACCACGGCCCTTTAGTATGATGCTTTTTTTGATGAGAGAGGAGCATGTTCAAGCTTAGCTTATCAGATACCATCCGTAACCAAGTTGGACAGACTGAAACTATTCACAGAGGCAGGAATTTTAAGTGACCTATCAAAAATTAACAACTGCTCATGTAGGGTGCCTTCTTGACTCATAGGTCATGCCTGTTTATGATGTTTGTAATGAATTTCTCTTTGATATATATTTTTACAACTATATATTTATTTATATGCACTAGAATTTTCTCAAATAGAATTTGTAGATCCGTTATCTGTTCGTTATCAGTCGTTTCTACGCACTCACATAACTTGTTGGAACTTTAAATTGTTTTTTCCTGTAGCCAACCAGAAGGATATGCTGTAAGCACTGAGAAAAACCTATGTTTATCTCAAGTAATTTATGTGATCAGCGTCGAACATAAGAAACTGCATCTTTTCACTGCTCCATAGGTGTTTTGATGCCAATTTCCATCAACATTTCCTGCTGGCAATGGTTCTGTGCTGGTAGCACAGATTTTTGTTTGCGTGGTCCGGATCTAGATTGCTTTGGAGACTATCTTTGTTGTTTCTGGGTCAAAGTCTGCTCATAAACCTAGAGAGAAATATTGGGCTTTTTTTTTTTTTTTTGATTTTAGGGTCATCAAAACCTCGTATTCAATGATTAGGATTATTTTTTAGGTTTGTCAGGATTTTGTGGGCTTTCTTTGCAAATATCTGCCTAAATAATCTTTGATATAGAGATATTTGAATATTTAGAGTTTCGTTTTTTTTTTTTGGTTTTTAGTTTAATTTTTCTTTGAAGCTTTTGCTTTGAGTTTTCTTACTACTTGTTCGTTCTCTTCTCCCTTTTTGTTTGATTTCTGTTTTCTGTTCCAGTTTCTATTTCTTTTGTATGTTAGAGCTAATATAGATGGACAAAAAAAAAAAAGCTCATTCTTGGACTTTTCATTTATTTATTCCTAAGATACTTCTTTTTGACTGTTTTGTGAATCCTAATTTCGGTCGTAGCCTTATATTATCCCATCTCTAATGTTTTTTTTGGAATATCTACGGTGGCCCCAAGAATAACTAACAAATATAACCTTTATACTCTGTTTAGCTTGACTTGCCTCTTTGATTCTGTTCTTATGGTTAAGTCGCTGCTCATTCTCAATCAAGAATATAGTTGCTGGTACCTTGATAGTTTTCTGGTGTCCATTATTTCTTTCTAGATAAATGCTCTCCTCCACATCTTGAAAAGTAATTTGCACTGGCCATACTGCATAGTCCCTCAATAGAGATTTTGTAAAATAGATTTACACAAGTTTTTCCTTTTTCTTCACACATTGAGCATTGAGATTTCCTTACCCTTTTATGAGGTCCCCTCTCCCTTAAGGTCGAGTTGGTCACAGGAAAAACAAGAAAAGAAAGTCTTCGTTTCGTTAATCACTACAAAAAGAAGGAGCTTTCCCGACTTTTGTCTGCCGACGCTAAGTAGAAGCGTCGGTAATTTTTTTTTGGAAGTCTGGCTTCCGCCGACGCTTATAAGTGTCGTCGCAACCCGTGGCTTGGGCCGACGCTTTTAAGCGTCGGCGGAAGCAAAAATCATTTTTTTTTAATTTTTTCCTCCCCACGACGCTTTAGAAAGCGTCGTCGGAGGCCATTATCCCCTCCTCCCTGCAAATTCCTCCCGATATTTTTCCTCCCAACGGCGCCCCCCTCCCCTTCTCTCTCCGCCGCTCGCCCCCTCCCCCTGCAAAGGTGGGAGATCATCTGCCACAATCACCACTGACTCTGCCGCTGCTCCGAAAGCCTAAAGTCATCAGCTGCAGTCTTCCTATTTCAGCGTTCTCGTCGCCACAATCTGGTTCAGCTTCAACGAAGAGCTTCAAGAAATGGAGAATTCCAGCACAAACAGCCCCACCCTGCTTTCCACTCCTTGGCTCGCCAGCGATCCACAAGTCTTGTGGTGAGGGGAGATCTTCTGCGCCATCAGATGAGTTCGACATTCTTAGAAGTCCCGGCATGAAGCTGCCTGAAAATGGAGTTCCTCTGCAAGTGTAAGGACTCTGAAGAGCTTGATCCTCGAGCGGAAGAAAACTTCAAATACGGGGTATTGTGCTTGTTTTTGCCCGCTTTCTCCAAGAAGAAACAAGTAGAAGCTAGCCGAGATGAGCAAGGAGAGCAGAGAAGCACCGTGTCAATCCCCTCCCCTCTCCCGATCCCTCAAACCCCCTCCCTTACAAATCTCTTTTTATCAATATTGGTTCTTCTATCTTATCTCTCTTCTTGCTTTGCCGGATTCTTATCATGGCGTCCATCGTCGACGATGACTCCACCCTCGACCTGATCCGCGAGCATCTCCTCGGAGACCTACCCCTCTCCCCTCTTCCCCCGCCCTCCGCCCCCCACGGCATCGCCGTCTCCGACTACCTTGACACCACCCAGCCCTTCTCCGGCAGCGGCCGCATCGATCCCTACGGAGTGCTGGAAGCTTACCGCTTCGCCGAGCCGGTCGACCCCATGATCCGGTTCGGCGGCGACTCGCAGCAGGCCTCCGACCTCTGCCTCCCGTCGCTCACCATCTCCCTACCCCCGGTCCGAAAGTTCGAGATCGAGTGGACGGAGGCGGCAGCAGCCGTAGGGCCGGCGGAGCACAACGACGGGCGGCGGTACCGGGGGGTGCGGCAGCGGCCGTGGGGGAAGTTCGCGGCGGAGATCCGGGATCCCAACCGGCGGGGATCCAGGATATGGCTCGGGACTTTCGACACCGCCGTCGAGGCCGCGAAGGCCTACGACCGCGCCGCTTTCCAGATGCGCGGCTGCAAGGCGATCCTCAACTTCCCCAACGAGATCGGCAGCTCCGGCCGCTGCATCCCGCCCCCTCCACCGCCGCTCGCGACGGCGGGGAAGAGGAAGAGGGCGCCGGCCGCGGCGGAGGAGGCGAAGGAAGGTGAGATGAGGCCGATCAAGAAGGAGAGGTCTCCGGAGATGGAGGAGTCGGCGGAGGAGAATATTCCATCGGTTTGCCCCTTGACGCCGTCGATTTGGAACGGGCGTGCAGCGAGGAGTTCCTCTGCAACGAGGAAACCGTTCTTTTTTCTTTTTTTTTTACAGGGGACAGCAAGGTTTTCTTGGGTATTTTTATATTTTTTTTCCATAAAAACAATTTATGACGACGCTTTAAAGCATCGCTAATTGAAGCTTTAGCGACGCTTAAAAGCGTCGCTAAAAATAACCTTTAGCGACGCTTTTCAAACGCGTCAGTAATTTTTTTTCCACTCCGACATAGCCGACGTTTTGGTGACGCTTTTAAAAACGTCGGGAAGAAAATTACCGACGCTTATAAGCGTCGGTAAAAGCCTCAAAAAGCGTCGCCAAAGCTCCTTTTTCTTGTAGTATATAAGTCCAATGCCTGGTACCAATACAAAATACAAAGAGACACATAACTACTATTGACAGTCTAGTTGTGAAATTTGTGATTATTTTTTCAGTGATATTGTCACAGTGTAGGATTTTTTTGGTAGTTATTAATTAGACTAGTCATTCCAGGGGATGTGCCTCGTGGAGCTTACAGATTGAGCTTGCATCTTGACCTTATAGAAGTTATATGGAACTGAATATTCCCCCTTTTTCATTTTTATTTGGGAGCATTATTTCTAGGATCAGTTCAGGTTCGTTAGTTTCCATATAAAATGTATTTATTTTTTTAGGATACTTGGCATATCCAAAAGTTTATATTTAGTTTGAGGGAGTGTCTTAAATTCCTCACTGCTGTGAGTGTGCTTTCTGACCTTATTGAAGTTTTTAATATGGAAATTTAATATTCATCTTTAATCAGGATTTCTTTGTGTTAAGTAGTTTCCTCATAAATGGAATTTATTTATTTAAGAAACTCGAGATATCAAAAATTTTACAGTTACGTTTTGGAAGTATCTTAAAGGACATAAAGGATGTGTCCTTGTTCTGCAAGGAATCTATTTTTTCAAGATTAAAGAAATTTAGTACCTTATCTGGCAAAAGGTACATGCAAATGCATTCTTTTCTTAGTAAAGTCAAAAAAACGTTTTCATCTAGATTGCAACGCCCGCTGCGGTCCACATAATATGTCACGCCCCGAATCCAGCATCCGGGTCCGGTACGCGACCGGCCGCATGAGCTCTAGAGCAGTGCCCTAAAGATCATGCAAGGCCTATGATTAACAAAAATTCCAATAAATCCACAAGAAATTGATAATTCAAATAGACAAATCCGACATGTCCAAATAAACAAATTGGTTCAATATATACAAGATCTTCAAATGTTCATCAACATCAAAAAGAATAAACAAACTAACTAACTAATGACTTTGGTACTTGCACTCTGCACCCATCCCATCCAAATCTATGCATCCTGCAACTCTGGTAAGGAAAAAGAAGAAGAAGGGGGTGAGCTTTACAGCCCAGTAAGAATTCCCTACACATCCATACCAACACAATAATATGAATTTGAAAGCCACGATAAATCAATGCACATTTCATGAAATCATAAACCGACTATCAAAAGGCTCAAATAATCAATATAAGTATGCACATCAAATATCAATGAAAGTCCAACCACGCAAGAATGATATAGCATACGATAGCTCATAAATCTTCATTAATGTTTTCAATGCTTTTTCTTTCCATTCTATATTAACTTGATCCGGATCAATTATCTTTCCGACTTTGGGCTACATCCCGATCACGTTTCCGGCCCGTGACGGGGCAATCGATAGTATCACATTTCCGGCCTGTGATGGGGCAATCGATAGTGTCACATTTCCAGCCTGTGACGGGGCAATCGATAATATCACATTTCCAGCCTGTGATGGGGCAATCAATAATAACGAGATAAGCCCAAAGTCCCTGTTCATTTAATCAATTCACAAACACACATCCATTCCCTTTTCCATTTTATTTCCGGCCTAGACTAACCATGGTCACGTTTCCGGCCCGTGACAGGGCAATCAATATAACATGGTTAGTCCATACCACCACATCCATAAATTCAATTATGCAGGTATAAGTTATACACATACATGCATCCATCATACTACCAATCACAAGCCAACACGATCAAAATATAATTTAATATAAAACTATTTTTGATTTGTCTGGATCATAGCATATCATACATATCTAAGCATAAAAATATTATATCATGCAGGATTGGCGTACAAGGATCCTTACACTTTGTTGAAAAACTCAGACAACTAATCACCCGCCCTCACAACGATCTATGAACCGAAATGCACAGGACTCTGCTCAGCGTCCTCTCGTCCAATAGATTGTTCCCCTACAGATCCAAGTCATTATTAAAATTTATCAAAGATATATGATGATCTAGGATCCCTGTTTAATCCTCTAAAGGGTCCTCTAAAATCGAGCATCCCAAGAGTCCTCAAAGCCATGATCTCCCCGGATCCAAGTGTAAGAAGAGAACCCAACAACAAATAATATAATAAGAAGAAATATATAATAAGAGAAAGGGAGGGGAAACACCCTCTCTCTTTCTCTCTTCTTCCTTCTTTCCGACGGAAAAGGGGAGAAGGGGGTTCGGCCATCGGTGGCCCACGGTCGGCGACGCCCCCTGGTCGTCGACCTGTGGCGGTGCCGGCGGTGCCACGCCCGGCGACGGCCGGCCGGAACGGAAGAAGGAACCAAGCCGCCGAGGCGGGTTCGGTTCTTCTCATTCCGGCGGCTTCCCGGCCACATTCCTAAAGAAGTAAGGGCCAAAAACGAAGGAGGAGGAGGAGAAGGTGCTCACCTTGCCTCCGGCGAGATCCTCCCGACCGAATGACGGTGAACGCTCCGATCCTTCCCACGGAAAGGTTAGAACTCCAATCTTCCTCTTTTCTCTTTTTTTTTTTTGTGTGTGGGAGGCCCTCAGTTGATGCCCTAGGGGAAGAGAGAGAGGAGATCTTCCTGATTGGTAGGGTTTTTATCACCCTAAAATCCCTCTTCCGGTGGATTCGGGAGGGGGAGAAATTTTGAAAACAGGGAGGGAGGATACTCCGATCGGGAGACTCCCTCCCCTCTTTTTTTTTGTATTGGGCCGCCTTATTCAGAGGCCGACCCAATCCTAAATGGGTCTTCACATTCTCCCCCCCTAAAAGAAAAATTTCGTCCTCGAAATTGACATATCTGAGGTTGCAAAAAGCTGCGGATACTTGACTTTCATCTCTTCTTCGAGCTCCCAAGTAGCCTCCCTTTCCGTATGATTATTCCATTGTACCTTCACAAAAGGAATGGTTCGATGTCGTAGTACCTGATCTTTTCTGTCCACAATTCGTATCGGGAACTCCTCATAGGTCAAATCCTCCTGAAGATGTAATGGCTCATATGCTACCACATGACTCGGATCTGGAACATATTTCTTCAACATTGACACATGAAAAACATTGTGCACACTGGACAAAGACGGTGGTTAAGCCAGACGATACGCCACCTTCCCAACCTTGTCCAAAATCTCAAACGGACCAACATACCTAGGGCTCAATTTGCCACGAACCCCAAATCTCATCACACCTTTTGTGGGTGACACTCTCAAGAAAACATGATCTCCAATTTGAAATTCAAGTTCTCTCCTTCTATTATCAGCATAACTCTTTTGGCGACTCTGAGCTATACGAAGTCGTTCTCTGATCACTTGCACCTTATCAACAGTCTGTTGTACTAACTCTGGGCCTAACAATTTTATCTCGCCACATCATCCTAATAAATAGGAGATCCATATTAAAACATTCCAAGTCTAAGACCAATCAAGGAATCATCAACCGTTAACGCCCATGATTCTTCCAAAAGTTGTCAACAATAGAAGAACCCACCGGTGAAAATTACATAGCTATCTCTAGATCATTCGTAAAATCAACAACATTCTCCTCTACTAGAAACTAACTCAAGTGTTCCATCATAATACCTTTTAGATCAAATATTAATGTCCTTAACCAGTTTCAAAATAACTCAAACTACTACACTTCCGCTGCGTACTCTGATTTAATCCATTAAATACTCTAAAGCCTCTAAATGATTTATGACCGAAATATCGCTTTGCACTAGGAGTAAGAAAATCCAAATTTCAAAACTTTAATTGAGCAGAAACTCTAGATCTCTCTCTCCTCAATTTATGTAGAGTACACTAACCATAACTAGCACTCAAGCCATTAATCATGTTTAAAGTCACTACATGACCTTCACAACCATTTAAGAATCCAAAATATCTAGGTTTAATTTAAAATAAATTAACCTTGGATTTCCTCCGCAATTCGATTAGACAATCTACTTTGATCTTCTCTCCAAAAAGATTTACTTCAAATTCAATGGATTAGAGGTCATTAAGCCAATACACTATGATTAGAAATTAACTCTATCGATCTCCAGATCTTTCTTCACCATGATTCTCAACATCCATCAGCAATGCTATATATGATAATTCATATAAGCATCTCATGACCGAAGTCTCTACTCAATGTGACATTTATTAGTGGCTTCATCAATAATAACAAAAGATCCCTGCTCAAATCTTAAATCTAGGCTCAAGTTTTAAATTAATACATCAAATAGTCTTCTACAATTATAAGTAAAATCCAGTAACCCAATCCAAACATGAGAATTCAAATAATTAGAATTCCTCCGTCAATATGCATACTCTATGGCCTCAAAATAATCAAATACAGCAATAGAAAATAGACCTATTTGCAATATCCAACATGCCAACATCAGATATAATCCATATACATATTCAACTTCGAAGAACATTCCTTTCAATATTATGAAATGTCCTTAGCTCACTCCAATACTATAGAAGATCTACGTGCAAATCCCACTCTAATAATTAGCAGCAATACCAAAAGTACGATCACATCAAAACCTATATCAAGTTTGAACTTCCAGATCATTTAAATAATATCTGAACATGGTATAACCGATATGCCATTGTTGACCTTCCTACAGTTATCTTAGGTCAAACCTCTCTTATCATGATCAAAGACAATTTATACTTTTCTTCCACACTCATCGAAAACCAAATCCGATGCATACATTTTATCACAATGCCCAGTGATCTTACATCTTAAGCACTGAATTTAATTGTCATGTTCCAAGTGATCATAACCTTAAGCTATGATATATCTCTGTCACAATACCTAGTGATCTTAAACATATACTCAGATTTCGATTTGTCACTATCCCCAATTATCTTAAACGTCAAACTTTAATGCCACTAAGGCCACAGTCCTTAGTGGTCTTAAACCTTAGATTATAATATCATTTCTGTTACAATCTCAAGTGCTTATAAACCAAGGCTCTGATAGTTTTTCTATCATAATTTCCCACTCACACTCATCTGAACCTAAACCTTAGGATACCTTAACCTTAAGCTCTGATACCACTCTGTCATGCCCCGAACCCAGCACCCGGGTCCGGTATGCGACCGGCCGCATGAGCCCTAGAGCAGTGCCCTAAAGATCATGCAAGGCCTATGATTAACAAAAATTCCAATAAATCCACAAGAAATTGATAATTCAAATAGACAAATCCAACATGTCCAAATAAACAAATTGGTTCAATATATACAAGATTTTCAAATGTTCATTAACATCAAAAAGGATAAACAAACTAACTAACTAATGACTTTGGTACTTGCACTCTGCACCCATCCCATCCAAATCTATGCATCCTGCAACTCTGGTAAGGAAAAAGAAGAAGAAGGGGGTGAGCTTTACAGCCCAGTAAGAATTTCCTACACATCCATACTGTTACGGGGGAACTTAGCCACCATGCCCCACGTGACCGGCACGCGCGCCCAGGAAGACTACGGCAGCCCCTCGATCCAGCAATCCGACCCCGAGTCGGACATCTTCGTCTCCGCAGCCCGACCCCGAGTCGGCTGCCCCTTGATCCAGCAATCCGACCCCGAGTCGGACATCTTCGTCCCTGCAGCCCGACCCCGAGTCGGCTGCCCCTTGATCCAGCAATCCAACCCCGAGTCGGACATCTTCGTCTCCGCAGCCCGACCCCGAGTCGGACATCTCTTGACAACGACAGGCTATTCCCCAGAGGCACGCCGCGGCCCTCTGCTCCACTACACCCAGCAACGGTCGTATCCGGCGCTGCTCCACGATCCCCTGTAACAGCCGTACAAAGCGGAGCTCCACTACGCCCTGTCATGGCCGTACCCAGCGTGCCCCACGACGCCCTGTAACGGCCATGTCAAGTGGCAGCTCCATCGTGCTACACGAGGACCAACCTCCCAAAAGGACCCCCCCAGCCTGGTATATATGCGGCTGGGGGAGAAGGGGGAGGGTAAGCAAGAACTTCCAGAGCATTCTCCTACTTGCTACTATTATCTTTCCTTCTCCTCCAATCTCCTCTGACTTGATCGTCGGAGGGCCCCCACTACCCCAGTGGTGGTGCGAGGCTTGCTTGCAGGTTTCCCGGTGGAAAGTGGAGCGCAATCAACACAACCAAGGCAACCCAAACGGAACCCCGTTCACACCGCTGTGCCAATCGTTCTCGGTTGGACCACCAGCAACAGTTGGCGCTAGAAGGAGGGCCGAATCTCAGAGCGATCGGTAATGGCACGGCGAGGTGGTCGTGGAGCTTCCAATGCCTCCGGTCGCGGGGCCTCTCGCGCCTCCGGCGGGAGGCCGCTGCGTCTCCAACACATTCTCAGCAACACTCCACCGTTCCACCCCCCATTCAGATGGTCGAAGCCGCTCAGTTCGACCAGTTAGCCCAGCAGGTTCGCACCCTCGCGGAGGCAGTGCAGAACCTGCAGGGCGTGATGTCTCGGGCGCCGCAGCGGGCCCAGGAGCCGCTGCTCCCTGAGCGCTCACCTGTCCTCCTCAACCCGCGCTCCTTCCTCTCCCATGGGGAGGAGCGCCGGCGCGAGGAAGATTCTCGAGCACGGTCCATTCTGTCGGGACCTTCCCATCGGAGCTGCGCGGGGTACGAGAGGCGGGCCCGGGCGCGTTCCCAGACCCCCCAGTCCTCAAGGAACCCGCGCTCCAGTCGGTCCCCCTCTCGGTGCACCTTGTCCCCCACCCATCGGTCGCGCTCCCTGGACCGGCGGGTGGACGATCTCCCACCGACAACTTTAGGTCCTGAAGGGCCACTCCAAAGATCCCTTCGCCGACTCGGAGATCTCCTCCCAGCCGGCGCTTGCCTCGAGGATCCTGCGGACCCCGAATCCGTCGGGGTTTAAAATGCCGGCGATCGAGCCCTATGACGTTGGTGGAATTCCTCCGAGCCAATGTCGATGTGTTTGCCTGGTCGGCGGCCGATGTACCTGGGATCGACCCGGAGGTCATTTCTCACGCCCTCAACGTCGACCCGACCCACCGACCGGTAAAACAGAAGAAGAGACACTGTGCCCCGGATCGATCCGAGTGGTCGACCAGGAGGTAGACAAACTCTTGGAGGCAGGATTCATAAGGGAGGTCAGCTACCCCGAATGGCTGACAAATGTCGTACTTGTCCGGAAGGCGAGCGGAAGTGGAGGATGTGCGTCGACTACACCGACCTGAACAAGGCATGCCCCAAGGATAGCTTTCCGCTTCCGCGGATAGACCAACTGGTCGATGCGACTTCCGGATATCAGCTGCTGTCTTTCATGGACGCCTTCTCCGGCTACAACCAGATAATGATGGCTCCACAGGACGAGGAGAAAACTGCCTTTATAAAGACCGGGGGCTGTACTGTTACAAGGTAAATGCCCTTCGGTCTGAAGAATGCTGGCGCCACTTACCAGCGCCTCGTCAACAAATCTTCAAAGAGCAAATCGGCCGGAACATGGAGGTGTACGTGGACGATATGCTGGTGAAGAGCCGCCATGCAGACCAGCACATCGCGGATCTGGAGGAGACTTTCGCCACCTTGCGGAAGTTTCACATTAAGCTGAACCCAGCGAAGTGCGCCTTTGGCGCTTCGGCCGGGGAGGTTCCTCGGTTTCATTGTCAACCAGTGGGGGATCGAAGTCAACCCGGACAAAATCAAGGGCCATCCAAGATATGTCCCCTCCGACCAAAGTGAAGGGAGGTTCAGGAGCTCGCTGGGAGGGTCGCCGCGCTCGGACGATTTGTGGGCAAAATCGGCCGAACGCTGCCAACCTTTCTTCAAGGTGTTGAAACGCCCGAAAGACTTCCTCTGGACGGCCGAATGTCAAGCAGCATTCGACCAGCTCAAGGAATACTTGGCGTCTCCTCCCCTGCTGTCCAAGCCGCGAGAAGGAGAGAGCTCTACCTCTATCTGGCGGGTCTCCCCCAACTGCAGTCAGTGCGATACTGGTTCGGGAAGAGGCAAAGCTCCAGAAGCCTGTGTACTACATCAGCCGGTCCTACGGGATGCCGAGACGCGGTATACGAAGGCTGAAAAGATCGCCTTCGCGCTGCTGACCGCGACCAGGAGGCTTCGCCCCTATTTCCAGGCCCATTCTGTCACCCTCTTGACCGATCAAACCGCTGCGGCAGATCCTCAGCAATCCAGAGAATGCGGGACGGCTGGTTGAAGTGGGCAATAGAACTTGGTGAGTTCGACATTCGCTACCAGCCCCGACCCGCCATCAAGGCCCAGGCACTCGCGGATTTCCTCGCTGAGTGCACGGTGCAGGAGGCGGAACCTAGGTCGCCTGGAAACACCCAGCCTCGACCTCCCGATTTGGACGCTTCACATCGATGGGTCGTCGAACCCGAAGGTGGAGGGGCGGGCTGGTCCTTACCAGTCCAGATGGAGTGATAGCCGAGTATGCCTTGAGGACACTCCGGGTGGCCTGTACCCCTAGGTCCACGTATCTCCGCTCGCGCCCCAGGCCGCATCCGCCTCGAAGAACGCGCGTATCGCGGCCGCTTAACTGACACTCCTCGCAAGCAGCAACTGGCGATCCGATTTCCAGGGTAAACCCTTAATTAGCATTTAATGCCCATCTGGTGTTCCCCAGGCGACGCTTGGAGAGGAGGAGAAACACGATCGCAGCTGGCCATGGAGAAATCCCGTCGGGCGGCAAGCGACAGGCGCACGACCAGCGAGCGGAATTTTCCGAGGCTCGGCCCTCGGATGCCAGGCTAACCCGATGATCAATCCCGGGAGCAGACTAGCCTGAAGCCCGACCGGTCGCCTCGGCTTGCGCCAGCCTTGGCCGACCAACGAGCGGAATTTTCCGAGGCTCGGCCCTCGGATGCCAGGCTAAACCCGATGATCATCCCGGGAGCAGACTAGCCTGAAGCCCCGACCCGGTCGCCTCGGCTTGCGCCAGCCTTGGCCGACCAACGAGCGGAATCTTCCCGAGGCTCGGCCCTCGGATGCCAGGCTAACCCGATGATCATCCGGGAGCAGACTAGCCTGAAGCCCCGACCGGTCGCCTCGGCTTGCGCCAGCCTTGGCCGACCAACGAGCGAAATTTTCTGAGGCCTGACAACCTCGGATGCCAGGCTAACCCGATGGTCATCCCGGGAGCAGACTAGCCTGAAGCCCCGACCGGTCGCCTCGGCTTGCGCAGCCTTGGCCGACCAACGAGCGGAATCTCCCGAGGCACGGGCCCTCGGATGCCAGGCTAACCCGATGATCATCCCGGGAGCAGACTAGCCTGAAGCCCCGACCGGTCGCCTCGGCTTGCGCCAGCCTTGGCCGACCAACGAGCGGAATTTCCCGAGGCTCGGCCCTCGGATGCCAGGCTAACCCGACGATCATCCCGGGAGCAGACTAGCCTGAAGCCCCGACCGGTCGCCCTCGGCTTTGCGCCAGCCTTGGCCGACCAACGAGCGGAATTTCCCGAGCCTCGGCCCTCAGATGCCAGGCTAACCCGATGATCATCCTGGGAGCAGACTAGCCTGAAGCCCCGACCGGTCGCCTCGGCTTTGCGCCAGCCTTGGCCGACACAGAGCGGAATCTCCCGAGGCTCGGCCCTCGGATGCCAGGCTAACCCGATGATCATCCCGGGAGCAGACTAGCCTGAAGCCCCGACCGGTCGCCTCGGCTTGCGCCAGCCTTGGCCGTACCAACGAGCGGAATTTCCCGAGGCTCGGCCCTCGGGATGCCAGGCTAACCCGATGATCATCCCGAGAGCAGACTAGCCTGAAGCCCCGACCGGTCGCCTCGGCTTGCGCCAGCCTTGGCCGACCAACAAGCGGAATTTCTCGAGGCTCGGCCCTCGGATGCCAGGCTAACCGATGATCATCCCGAGAGCAGACTAGCCTGAAGCCCCGACCGGTCGCCTCGGCTTGCGCCAGCCTTGGCCGACCAACGAGCGGAATCTCCCGAGGCTCGGCCTCGGATGCCAGGCTAACCCGATGATCATCCCGGGAGCAGACTAGCCTGAAGCCCCGACCGGTCGCCTCGGCTTGCGCCAGCCTTGGCCGACCAACGAGCGAAATTTTCTGAGGCCTGACAACCCTCGGATGCCAGGCTAACCCGATGGTCATCCCGGGAGCAGACTAGCCTGAAGCCCCGACCGGTCGCCTCGGCTTGCGCCAGCCTTGGCCGACCAACGAGCGGAATCTCCCAAGGCTCGGCCCTCGGATGCCAGGCTAACCCGATGATCATCCCGGGAGCAGACTAGCCTGAAGCTCCGACCGGTCGCCTCGGCTTGCGCCAGCCTTGGCCGACCAACGAGCGGAATTTTCTGAGGCCTAACCCTCGGATGCCTGGCTTAGCGCCGGAAGAAGTTCCTGAGGCCTAACCCTCGGATGCCTGGCTTAGCGCCGGAAGAATTCCCTGAGGCCTAACCCTCGGATGCCTGGCCTAGCGCCAGAAGAGTTTCCTGAGGCCTAACCCTCGGATGCCTGGCTTAGCGCCGAAGAAGTTCCTGAGGCCTAACCCTCGGATGCCTGGCTTAGCGCCGGAAGAAGTTCCAGAGGCCTAACCCTCGGATTGCCTGGCTTAGCGCCGGAAGAATTTCCTGAGGCCTAACCCTCGGATGCCTGGCTTAGCGCCGGAAGAATTTCCTGAGGCCTAACCCTCGGATGCCTGGCTTAGCGCCGGAAGAATTTCCTGAGGCCTACCCTCGGATGCCTGGCTTAGCGCCGGAAGAATTTTCTGAGGACTAACCCTCGGATACCTGGCCTAGCGCCAGAAGAATTTCAAGAGTCGGGAGTCAGCGAGACGCTATCAAGAGTTAAAAGAAGAAGGACGAAAGTTGAAATGAAGAAACTCTATTTGCATTAACTTTCATTGTTTCAGGGCCGAGACCCATACAACTTGGCAAAAACGCCAACACACAAAGAAAAGAACCAAATACAGAAGGTCAGCTTGGAGGAACCCCCGGGTCGAGAAACGTCGGGCACGTCCGCAGGGGGTAGGAGACGGTTGGAGAAGCAGCAGGCAACTGGCCGCCGGAGGGGAGTCGAGAAGGGAGATCCCACTCAGGTCAATTTTGGGGTACTTAGCCGACACCCTTGCCAGGCCTTCCTCGAAGCCTAAGACAAAGGAGTCGGACCCCGCGTCCGACATGTCACGGACGAACTCGTCGGACTGACGATAGGCCTGTACCGCCTCCGACATATCACGGGTGAACTCGGCGGACTGACGATAAGCCTGTACCGCCTGACGCCCGATCTCCGCACCCTTCTCGGCCAGCGCCGCCTCTGCCCGCTCCATAATCTGAGCCTTCGCCTCCAAGACCTTCGCCACAATCCGGTCATCCGCCTCGGAGGAGACCCTCAGCAGATCAGCCTGAGCCTCCTTGTGCTTCGCCTCGGCAGCAATGCGAGCAGCCTCAGCCTCCTCCAGGCGCGAATGAAGCTCCTGGTCGCTCGCCGGCGGAACTTCTCCAAGGCCGACTCCAATTCGCCCAGCTTGGCTTCAAGAGACCGGGTTCGGTTGCGGGCGCTGTCGGCAGACCGCTGGGCCTTCTCCCACCTCTTCCGGTAGTCGGCAGCCTTCCGGGACTGCTTCTCGGCCCGCTCCTCCGCCTTCTTGATCTCGTCCTCGAGACCCGAGGCAACCTTGAGTTGCTCCTGAGCCTCCAACAGTTGCTTCTCGAGGGTGACGAAAGCCGAGTGCCCGCTCTTCGGCCACCCGGAGCCTCATCTCGAGGTCCCTGGTCATCCTCCCCGCCGCAGCCTGACCTCCCTCCTCTACTGCCTTCAGTTGGCCTCTCGGCCCTCGCCAGAAGCCTCGCCTGTTCCTCGTAGCACTCCTCCAGGCGGATCATGTACTGGGCGAGCTAAGAGATAGGAAAAACGAGGGCGTCAGGCGGGGATCAACAGAGCCTATAAATGATGAAAGCGACCGAAAGAACACTCACCGACATGAGACAGACGCAGCTGGCAGCCCCAACATCAGGGACCCTCATCTCCCGGACCTGCCTGCGGTCCTTCTCCAGCAGTACCGTCTCAATGAGGTTTCGGGCGCCGGCGAAAGTGAAGGCCGACCCCGACTTCTCCCCGGAGTCGGACGGTGGTTCTGCAGCCTTACCCTTACCCATCGCATGAGGAAGAGTCATGCCTGACCATGCTCCGGGGCGGGGACCGCCCCTGAAATTGACAGGGTCCCGCTCGGCCGGGGCCACGGCGCGTCCCTCCTCGTATCATCCGGAGCCGACCGAGTCGAAGGCTGGGCTGGGGACCGATCACGTCCGACCCGTCCATCTCGGGCGCGCCCGGGTGATGCCTCCGGAGAAACGGTAGTCTCGGCATCGGAGGGCTGATACAGCGTCAACTCCCGGTCCGCGCCCGCGGCGTCCCCCTGATCGGTGGGTCCGGAACCCGTCTGTCGGCGTCGGAGTCGCCTGCCGGCGGGACTTCTTCGCCGGTGGGGCCCCGCTCGGAGGAGCTCGTTTCTTCCTCCGGGACTGCTTCCAGTAGGGACGTCCTACCAACAGCCGTTGCCTTGTCCGACTGCATGACGTCGTCGATCTCTGCAAAAAGGACGAGGTGGTCGGAGGTTGAGAAACTGAAGGAAAGAACGAGACGAAAGAGGAGAAAAGAGCTAAAAAAGGAATGGTGGCGGGCCTCACGGTCAGTGGGGACCGAGCTCAGACCAACGTTCACCAAGGTATCCTCGGAAATAAGGCAAGCCACCGGGGGGAGCCGGCCCTCGGCAACCAACCCCTTCAAAACGGCGACGCCATCGGATTCCTCCCTCGACAACCTCGATAGGCCAATCGGGGACTTCATCGGCGTCTCCCAGGTAGCCCTGATTCCCCAAGAGGGATCTGCCGTCAACGAAAAAGAAACGCTCCTTCCAGCCGTGAATGGAGGAAGGAGCCTCCTTGACGAGGCCGCACCCTCGCCGCGCCGCAAAGCACCACCACCCTTTGTCCTGGGGGTGGCCGCTCAGGCCGTAGCATTTCCAAAAGGCATTCAGGGTGGCGGGAACCTCGTGCATGCGGCAGAGAACCTGGAAGGCCGTCAGGGCGCGCCATGAGTTCGGCACCAGCTGCGTCGGCGCCACTCTTAAACCCCGAAGCACCTGCACAACTAAGTCCGAGGGGGGGAAAGCGAAACCCAGCCTGAAGAATGCCCTCATTGATGGCGACCTTCCCTGGAGGAGGATGGGACATCCTCTCCTCGGGCCCCGGGAGCGTAACATTGCAGGCCTCGGAAAGGTGGTATCGAGCCACGAACCTATCTAGGTCTTCAGCGACCAGCTCCGACTTAATGCGGTCTGCTCTCACTTCGCCCATCCCTAATGGCCAGTGAATCTACGGTCAGGGCGGGGTCAGGAAGGGGGAAAGGACCGGAACGACTGGAGTACCCTAATACAAAAGGAGAAAGTATGGAGAGCCTTAAATTGAAGAATGGGGCAACTCACCGGAAGAGAAGGAAGAACGGCTCCGAGAGCGTCAAAGGAGGAGCAAGCGAACAGGTCCGACGGCAATGACGGCAGCGCAAAGGAGAAACTCGAAGATGTCTGTAAAGAGAAAGGCGGACGGAGGAGGGCCCCCGGTTAAATAGGCGGAAAGGTGGGTGACGCCTCGGTGACGCCAGAGGACGCCTGGCTGCCGAATGGTCGCTCGCGCCCCAAAGGCGAATCGACGCCGTTAAGGAAGGATGTCCGCCGAAAATCCTCAGACTGCCAGGTCAGCAACAACCGCCATACGCCATAAAGAAGGCGGGGAGCTCGAAGCGCGCGCGCCTCTCCGAGGGATGGCGGCAATCTCGAAGCATCACTCCCTTCACCCGTTCCCCTTCTGGTTCCAGGCTCGGAAGTGGGGGGCTACTGTTACGGGGGAACTTAGCCACCATGCCCCACGTGACCGGCACGCGCGCCCAGGAAGACTACGGCAGCCCCTCGATCCAGCAATCCGACCCCGAGTCGGACATCTTCGTCTCCGCAGCCCGACCCCGAGTCGGCTGCCCCTTGATCCAGCAATCCGACCCGAGTCGGACATCTTCGTCCCCGCAGCCCGACCCCGAGTCGGCTGCCCCTTGATCCAGCAATCCGACCCCGAGTCGGACATCTTCGTCTCCGCAGCCCGACCCCGAGTCGGACATCTCTTGACAACGACAGGCTATTCCCCAGAGGCACGCCGCGGCCCTCTGCTCCACTACACCCAGCAACGGTCGTATCCGGCGCTGCTCCACGATCCCCTGTAACAGCCGTACAAAGCGGAGCTCCACTACGCCCTGTCATGGCCGTACCCAGCGGTGCCCCACGACGCCCTGTAACGGCCATGTCAGTGGTAGCTCCATCGTGCTACACGAGGACCAACCCCCCAAAAGGACCCCCCAGCCTGGTATATATGCGGCTGGGGGGAGAAGGGGGAGGGTAAGCAAGAACTTCCAGAGCATTCTCCTACTTGCTACTATTATCTTTCCTTCTCCTCCAATCTCCTCTGACTTGATCGTCGGAGGGCCCCCACTACCCCAGTGGTGGTGCGAGGCTTGCTTGCAGGTTTTCCGGTGGAAAGTGGAGCGCAATCAACACCAACCAAGGCAACCCAAACGGAACCCCGTTCACACCGCTGTGCCAATCGTTCTCGGTTTGGACCACCAGCAACACATACCAACACAATAATAATATGAATTTGAAAGCCACGATAAATCGATGCACATTTCATGAAATCATAAACCGACTATCAAAAGGCTCAAATAATCAATATAAGTATGCACGTCAAATATCAATGAAAGTCCAACCACGCAAGAATGATATAGCATACGATAGCTCATAAATCTTCATTAATATTTTCAATTCTTTTTCTTTCCATTCTATATTAACTTGATCCGGATCAATTATCTTTCCGACTTTAGGCTACATCCCGATCACGTTTCCGGCCCATGACAGGGCAATCGATAGTATCACATTTCTGGCCTGTGATGGGGCAATCGATAGTGTCACATTTCCAGCCTGTGACGGAGCAATCGATAATATCACATTTCCAGCCTGTGATGAGGCAATCAATAATAACGAGATAAGCCCAAAGTCCCTGTTCATTTAATCAATTCACAAACACACATCCATTCCCTTTTTCCACTTTATTTCCGGCCTAGACTAACCATGGTCACGTTTCCGGCCCGTGACAGGGCAATCAATATAACATGGTTAGTCCATACCACCACATCCATAAATTCAATTATGCAGGTATAAGTTATACACATACATGCATCCATCATACTACCAATCACAAGCCAACACGATCAAAATATAATTTAATATAAAACTATTTTTGATTTGTCTGGATCATAGCATATCATACATATCTAAGCATAAAAATATTATATCATGCAGGATTGGCGTACAAGGATCCTTACACTTTGTTGAAAAACTCAGACAACTAATCACCCGCCCTCACGGCGATCTATGAACCGAAATGCACAGGACTCTGCTCAGCGTCCTCTCGTCCAATAGATTGTTCCCCTACAGATCCAAGTCATTATTAAAATTTATCAAAGATATATGATGATCTAGGATCCCTGTTTAATCCTCTAAAGGGTCCTCTAAAATCGAGCATCCCAAGAGTCCTCAAAGCCATGATCTCCCCGGATCCAAGTGTAAGAAGAGAACCCAACAACAAATAATATAATAAGAAGAAATATATAATAAGAGAAAGGGAGGGGAAACACCCTCTCTCTTTCTCTCTTCTTCCTTCTTTCCGACGGAAAAGGGGAGAAGGGGGTTCGGCCATCGGTGGCCCACGGTCGGCGACGCCCCCTGGTCGTCGACCTGTGGCGGTGCCGGCGGTGCCATGCCCGGCGACGGCCGGCCGGAACGGAAGAAGGAACCAAGCCGCCGAGGCGGGTTCGGTTCTTCTCATTCCGGCGGCTTCCCCGGCCACATTCCCAAAGAAGTAAGGGCCAAAAACGAAGGAGGAGGAGGAGAAGGTGCTCACCTTGCCTCCGGCGAGATCCTCCCGACCGAATGACGGTGAACGCTCCGATCCTTCCCACGGAAAGGTAGAACTCCAATCTTCCTCTTTTCTCTTTTTTTTTTTTGTGTGGGAGGCCCTCAGTTGATGCCCTAGGGGAAGAGAGAGAGGAGATCTTCCTGATTTGGTAGGGTTTTTATCACCCTAAAATCCCTCTTCCGGTGGATTCGGGAGGGGGAGAAATTTTGAAAACAGGGGAGGGAGGATACTCCGATCGGGAGACTCCCTCCCCTCTTTTTTTTTTGTATTGGGCCGCCTTATTCAGAGGCCGACCCAATCCTAAATGGGTCTTCACATAATAGATCTTCAGTATTCTTTTGGCAGGAAGTACAGCTCAAATGGTGGAAGCTAAGAGTTTTCTAAATTTCAGTCGTTATAATTTCTTTTTTGTTCTTTCTTCTTCAATCCTTTGTTTCACTTTTGACTTTTGTGAATGGTCATACAAAGGTTTATGATGATCCCATATAAAGTTGAAAGGTCCACCTTTCCACTTGAAGAAAGGTTCAAACACTTGGCTGTGCTTATATTGCGGTAATTCTTATTGTTTCTAATACCTCTGTTATCACCGAACAAGCAGTTTTGGTGCACAACAATTTCAGTCTTCTTTATATTACACCCTTGTATTAGTTCCTTCCTGGGATGTTAAAATAGGAGTCATATACATAAAACCTTGTTTCTGTACTCATCTCCATTGTAAAGCTTGATGATTACTGTTGGGGGGAATAAGATTTTTCCCCCAAATGACATAAATGCCCCTAAGAAGACGTACAACCTCCGACCCCGGACGACCGAAGTCGGCGTCCGACCTCGGAACGTCCGACCTCACGACGACCAACCTCGAGACCTCCGACCTAAGAAAAACCCTGATGTTCGAGGTCTACTCTTGTCAACCACCTGCTACGGGCCGTGCACCACTGAGGTCCGGCCAAGGACCATACCCTGACGCCCCTCTGGCATTTATTGCGCATGGCCACTGTAACCCTCCGGCTTACTCCACAATAAATGCGGATCTCCGACTTACTCCACAATAAATGCGGATCTCCGGCTTACTCCACAATAAATGCGGATCTCCGGCTTACTCCACAATTAATACGCATGGCTCCTGCCATCTACAGACTCTCAGCTCTCCACAGCAGATCAACCCAGCAGGGTCTAATCGACTATGATAAGTCTCTGATCTCGGCCATACCTCCGGCACCAATGCAATAATTCGCCTGATAGCGTGCTAGTTCGGGCTGTACGACGCCCTCACCGCCGACATCAGTGCAATAATTCGCCTGACCGTGCGCCGACCTGAACAACACGCCGAGCCGTACTACGGCCTCGCCCTGTTACATCGCAGGTAAACCGACCCCCGCCTATAAAAGGGAGCCTTGGCCTCTCGGGAGGGGGGAACATTCATACACTCTAAAAACACTGTTTATCTCCCTTCTTTACACTATTTGCCCCCTTCCTGACTTGAGCGTTGGAGGGCCGGCGCCGGAAAACCCGGCCACCGGTTCGTGTGCAGGCACCCAGACGGAGGACGCCGCCAGCCGACGGATCGCCGCCCCGCTGCGAGGACCCGCTGCCCCTTCTCTCCGACCCCCCCCCAGGCGGAGGACGCCGCCTGCTGACGGATCTTCGCCCCGCCGTGAGAAACCGCCGCTCCCTCTCCTCGACCGAAGATTGCCCCCGGGTCCAATTTCCAGCAACAGTTGGCGCTAGAGGAAGGGCCCGAGTAGCAGTCATGAAGTTGAGAAGTAAGGGAGCCTCTAACGCCTCCCGGCGTCCCCCGCAAAGTCCTGGACACTCTGTCCAGAATTCTCCAACTCCGGCGGACCCAGTTCCTCAGGTCCAGCTAGAACAGTTCGACGCCTTGGTACAGCAAGTCCAGGTCCTGGCCGCCGCCGTCCAAGGCCTACGGCGCGAGGAGGCTTTACCCACGCTTCCCCCGCAGGCCCAGGTCCTGCCGGAGTGTCTCCCCAACGGCCCGGTTCTCCCAAGCCAAAACTTGCATGGCTCCTCCAGAGCCAACAACGAAGAACGAGCTTCTCCCCGGAGGGAGTTACCGGGAGAAGGTTTCGACCGGAGACCCCAACTTTCTGAGGCAGAATCAGCCCCAGACCACCGCGAGCCGGCGCAAACCACAGCAACAATCCCACGGATGGGAGAGCTCGACCGGAAAGTTGAGCATTTGGAGCGCCAGATTGCAGCGCTCCACAGCAAGAAGGCAAGACAGGAGGGAGACTTTGAGTTCACTACCAAGTCCCCCTTCTCCCGCCAGATCAAGGATGAGCCGGTTCCCGCGAGGTTCAAAATGCCTCAAGTGGAACCCTACAGCGGGACGACCGACCCTCTCGACCACCTGGAGAGCTATCGGGCCCTCATGGCCCTGCAAGGGTCCTCAGAGGCCATACTCTGCAAGGCCTTCCCAGCGACCCTCCGAGGGACCGCTCGGCTTTGGTTTTCTGGACTGAAGCCGAACACGGTGTCCTCTTTTGAGCAGCTCGGCAGGCAGTTCGCCACCAACTTCGCTGCCAGCCGGCGTCAACGACGGCCGTCAGACTCCCTCCTCGACATCAAACAGAAAGAGGGGGAGTCCCTCAAGGAGTACCTGGACCGCTTCACTGGCGCTACATGGGAGGTTCGCGAGCTAGACCAGTCGATAGCTATGTCGGCCCTGAAGACGGGGGTTCGCTCATACCGATTCCTTTTCTCCATCGAGAAGAGCTTCCCGGCCGACTTCACCGAAATGTTGGCCCGAGCTCGGAAGTATGCCAAGGCCGAGGAGGCAGTCGCCTCCAGGCGGGGAGCAATTGAGCCCGCCTCGAAGAAGCAGAAGAAACGCCGTGAAGAGCGCGGCCGACGAAGGAGCCGATCCCCCCGCCAAGAGAAGAACCTCCCCAGACTGAGAAGTCCGTCCCGACAGCAGAGGCGATCTCAGCAGAGGACCCCTCCTCGACCGAGGTTCCCACCACGGCCTCGGACGTACCCGGGGAAGTACGAGAACTACACACCCGTCAACGCTCCCCGGGCCGAGATCCTGATGGAGATCGAGGGTCGGGACTTCTTCCGACCCCCGCCTCCTATGCGAGACACGGGATTCCCCCGGAATCCCAGAAAATATTGCCGCTTCCACCGGGATCGTGGGCACGACACGGAGGACTGCATCCAGCTCCGGGATGAGATAGAAGCACTCATCCGACGGGGAGTACTCAACCGGTTCGTGAGGAACCGACATGAGGAAAGGAGGCCGGCGGAGAATGTCGCACCAACTGAAAATCCGGGCGACAACAGGCCTGTCGCCGGCACCATTAACATGATCGGGCGGGCCTCGGCAGGAACGGCCGCCCAAGGAGCACCCCCGAAGCGCCCACGCACTGATGAAGTCATCTCGTTCTCGGACGAGGACTTAGAAGGGGTCGAAACCCCTCATGATGACGCCATGGTCATCTCTATGATTGTAAATAGGTTTGATGTAAAGCGTGTCCTAGTTGACAATGGAAGCTCAGCCAACGTTTTGTATTATCATGCTTATCAAAAGATGGGGTTGACAGAAGGGCATCTCCGGAGAATCAATGCCCCGCTGGTTGGATTTACCGGAAATGCGGTCCCGGTTGAAGGTGAGGCCAGCTTCCTTGTCACAGTCGGCCTCGCCCCCCGGGAGAGCACGGTGAGGATGGACTTCCTGGTGGTCCGTCTGCCCTCGGTCTACAACGCCATCCTTGGGCGCCCAGGGCTAAATACCCTTCGAGCCGTGGTTTCAACTCGCCATTTGCTCATGCGGTTCCCCACCGGCTAAGGAGTAGGCGAGGTCCGCGGAGACCAGCTGATCGCCAAGCAATGCTACATGGCGGCCCACACAGTAAAGCAACCAGCCGAGGCGCCGGACCACCCGATGGGCCCTTCGCTGCCCATAGAAACCCTCGATGCGAGGGATACCCTCTGGAAGAAGCAAGTAGAGCCCGGTGAGCTCCTTATTCAAATCCCACTACAAGAAACTTTTTCCGAGCTAACTGTGCAGGTCGGCTCCGGCCTCGGCGCCCGCGAGAGGGATTGCCTTGTCAGCTTCCTGCGGGACAACGCTGACGTCTTCGCCTGGTCGCCTGCGGACGTGCCGGGAGTTGACCCTGGAGTCATTGTCCACCGACTCCAGGTAAGGCCAACCAGCAGGTCTGTGAAGCAGAAGAAAAGAGGCTCTGCTCCGGAGCGACAACGGGCTGCGGCTGAAGAGGTGGACAAGCTCCTTGGAGCCGGTTTCATCCGGGAGGTCTCCTACCCGGACTGGCTCGCCAACATAGTCCTCGTGAAGAAGGCCAATGGAAAATGGCGTATGTGCGTGGACTACACCGACTTGAACAAGGCCTGCCCAAAAGACAGCTTCCCTCTCCCGAGCATCGACCAGCTCGTCGACTCCACTTCAGGACACCAACTGCTAACTTTTATGGACGCCTTTTCAGGATACAACCAAATCCGAATGGCGCCAGAAGACGAGGAGAAGACGGCCTTCATCACCGACAAGGGCACCTACTGCTACAAGGTGATGCCCTTTGGCCTGAAAAACGCTGGGGCCACCTATCAGAGACTGGTCAGCCAAATCTTTAAAGACCAGATCGGCCGGAACATGGAAGTCTATGTGGACGACATGCTGGTAAAGAGCCAAGCGGCGGAACACCACATAGCCGATCTCAACGAGACATTCGCCAAGCTCAGAAGATATCAAATGAAACTCAATCCGGCGAAGTGCGCGTTCGGGGTCACCTCGGGCAAGTTCCTGGGTTTCATAGTGACCCAGCGCGGAATTGAAGCCAACCCGGAGAAAATCCGGGCACTGCAAGAAATGTCGCCTCCAAAGACTGTTAAGGAGGTGCAACGGCTCGCGGGGCGGGTTGCCGCCCTGGGAAGGTTCGTCTCTCGGTCAGCCGAGCGATGCCTCCCCTTCTTCAAGAGCCTCAAACGGCCGAAAGACTTCCGGTGGACGGAAGAATGCCAGCAGGCCTTTGAGGAGCTTCGGAGCCTTCTGGCCTCTCCCCCGCTGCTCACCAAGCCCCAGAAAGGCGAGATTCTTTACTTATATTTGGCCGTCTCCCCAGCTGCAGTGAGCTCAGTTCTCGTCCGGGAAGAGGACAAGCTCCAAAAGCCGGTCTATTACACCAGCCGGGTTCTCAGGGACGCTGAGACCCGATATTCTAAACTTGAGAAGACCATCTTCGCTCTCATCATCTCGGCTCGGAGACTCAGGCCTTACTTCCAAGCCCACACGATAGCAGTATTGACCGACCAGCCTATGAAGCAGATATTGCAAAGGTCAGATCGTGCGGGGAGAATCGCCAAATGGGCGGTCGAGCTCGGAGAATTCGACCTCGAATATCGGCCTAGGCCGGCAATCAAAGCTCAGATACTCGCCGACTTCATCGTGGAGTGCACCCTTCCGGACGATCCGAGCTGCCATCCGAATCCGTGGAAGAGGCCTCGAGGCAGCCATGGGTCCTGCACTCGGACGGGTCTTCGACCTCGGGGGGTAGCGGGACCGGACTTATCCTCACCAGCCCAGACGGAGTGGTGGCCGAGCAAGCTTTGCGCCTCGAATTCCCGGCCTCGAACAATGAGGCCGAGTATGAGGCTCTCATCGCCGGGCTCAAGCTGGCGAAAGAACTAAAAGTGGAAGACCTGACGGCCTTCAGCGACTCCCAGCTAGTGGTGAACCAGGTCCAAGGAGATTTTGAAGCTAAAGAGCCATCCATGCAAAAGTATCTCCAAAAGGTGCGGGAACTCACATCTGCCCTGAATTCTTTCAATATTCAGTATATTCTCAGAGCGGAAAACCTCAGGGCAGACCAGCTATCCAAACTGGCCACCTCCCGCATGAGCGAGCTTTCCAAGGGAACAGCGCTCGAGTATCTTCGGGTCCCCAGCACGGAGGAACCCGAGCCCACTATGTGCATCGACTTCGAGCCAAGCTGGATCGACGGGCTCGTCTGCTATCTTCAGGACGGAACTCTACCTCATGACGAGACGGAGGCTCGCCGAATCAAGCGCCAGGCTCCCCGGTATGTCTTGTACGAGAATAAACTCTATCGACGATCATTTACTTCTCCCCTTCTCAGATGCCTCCGCCCCTCCGAGGCGGACTACGCCCTCCGAGAGGTCCATGAAGGGATCTGCGGAAATCACCTGGGGGGTCGGGCATTAGCCCATAAGGTCCTGCGACAAGGATATTATTGGCCCACACTCCAGAAGGATGCAACAGATTTCGTCCGGAAGTGCGATCGGTGCCAGCGAAACGCCAATATCCAGCGCCGACCTTCGGCCCTGCTGACCTCCATCATCGCCCCCTGGCCGTTTGCCCAGGGATCGACATCCTGGGGCCCTTTCCCCTGGCCACCGGACAGAGAAAGTTTCTGGTCGTCTCCATTGACTACTTCACCAAGTGGGTCGAGGCCGAGCCCGTCGCCCGGATCACCGAGCAAAAGATGCGGGACTTCGTGTGGAAGTCCATAATCTGCAGATTCGGACTACCCCGTATCCTTATATCTGACAATGGTCGACAATTTGACAATGTTCATTTCAGGAAATTTTGCTCTGAGCTTGGCATTGATCACCGTTTTACCTCAGTCGCTCACCCCCAGACAAACGGGGAAACTGAGGTAACTAACCGCACTATTTTGCAGGGGCTCAAGGCTAGGCTTGATCGGTCCAAAGGACAGTGGGTTGAGGACTTGTACAATGTCCTTTGGGCGTACCGGACCACGTTCCGACTGCCCACGGGAGAGACCCCCTTCAACCTAGCATACGGCACTGAAGCCGTCATCCCGTTGGAGATCGGCCTGCCTTCTCCAAGGGTGGAATGTTACGACCCCGACACCAATCCTTCCCAGCTCAGGAGCAATTTGGACCTCGTCGAAGAGACAAGAGAGGCCGCCCGGGTCCGCATGGCGAGGTACCAACAGCGAACGGCCCAATACTACAACCCCAGGGTCAAGCCCAAGCTCTTCAAAGTGGGGGACCTCGTCCTCAGGAGAGCCGAGGCTTCTCAACCGACCGAGCAAGGAAAGCTCGCCCCAAATTGGGAAGGGCCGTATCAGATCGCCCGGGTGCAACGACCAGGGGCGTACAAATTAAAGTCCCTAGAGGGGACCCTGATCCCGCGAAGCTGGAACTCCGAGAATTTACGAATGTACTACCAGTAAAACCCCTAGGGGTTCAAAACAATCAGGACAATGGACTCAGTTCCTTTTTTGCAAATACTTCCCTCATCTGGATAGCTGTAACTCTCTTCTAACGTTGGGGTCGTCTGTGATCCCCAGATTCCCCGGCCAAAATCGGGATGCCTCGAGGCTCGACCGTAGAGTCCCAAACTCCCTCGACCTCGAGAAGTATCACAGGACGATGGAACATCGACTTGGCGCAAAATTCCCTTGACTAAGGTCAGGATGCCCCGGTTCGTCGGGATGCCCCGAGACGTCGGGATGCCCCGGCCGTAGGGATGCTCGAGACGTCGAGATATGAGCACGGTCCTCTCTGACCAGACGAGCTCGGCTCGTTCTCCATCAACTCCCACCTATGAGCACGGTCCTCTCTGACCAGACGAGCTCGGCTCGTTCTCCATCGACTTCCACCTATGAGCACGGTCCTCTCTGACCAGACGAGCTCGGCTCGTTCTCCATCAACTCCCACCTATGAGCACGGTCCTCTCTGACCAGACGAGCTTGGCTCGTTCTCCTACCCCGACCAAGGTCGGGATGCCCCGAGGGTTGACCGTAGAGAACCAGACTCTCTCGACCTCGGAAAGCGTCGCAGGTCGACAGTGCGTACCCAGACCCCTCGACCTGACGAACGATTCCTCGACTAAGGTCGGGATGCCCCGAGGGTCGACCGTAGAGAACCAGACTCCCTCGACCTCGGGAAGGCGCCGTGAGGGGTGGAAAGGGTGGCTCCACCCGGGGCGCCACAAAGTGGACCCCCGGGAGCGGTCGACGATCCCCGATCCCCGAAGCGAGCGATCCCCCGACTAAGGTTGGGATGCCCCGAGGGTCGACCGTAGAGAACCAGACTCCCTCGACCTCGGAAAGCGTCGCAGGTCGACAGTGCGTACCCAGACCCCTCGACCTGACGAACGATTCCTCGACTAAGGTCGGGATGCCCCGAGGGTCGACCGTAGAGAACCAGACTCCCTCGACCTCGGGAAGGCGCCGTGAGGGGTGGAAAGGGTGGCTCCACCCGGGGCGCCACAAAGTGGACCCCCGGGAGCGGTCGACGATCCCCGATCCCCGAAGCGAGCGATCCTCCGACTAAGGTTGGGATGCCCCGAGGGTCGATCGTAGAGAACCAGACTCCCTCGACCTCGGGAAGCGTCGCAGGTCGGTAGAGCGTACCCAAACCCACCGACCCGACGAGAGATTCCTCGACTAAGGTCGGGATGCCCCGAGGGTCGACCGTAGAGAACCAGACTCCCTCGACCTCGGGAGGCACCACAGGTCGGCAAAGCGTCCACGGACTCGCCAACCTGACGAAAGATCCCTCGACCAAGGTTGAGGCGCCCCGAGGTCCGACCATAGGGTCTCAAGCTCCCTTGACCTCGCAAAGAGCTGCAATTCAATAAAGCCTCACCAAATCCTCTCAACCTCGGCGGGCGCCGTTGCGTCTGTGAGAAGGCCGAGCCCCCTTTTAGTCAAGAATGACTCCGGAGGTCGACGAGGAAGAGAGGCAATCTACCCCACCATGCAAAGCATAACTCTAAGAATGCAAGAGGTACGTCGAACTAGACGCCCTCCTTGTCAAATTTTATCTACATACTGCCAAGCGGAATCTCGACGTTGGAGCCTTATTTCGCCCCAAAGCCGGTTCTCTCCAATAGGTCGGCTTAAGACCGACCCCCTAACTACATTATGCATGCTCCGTTCGTCAAGTCTCCGCAATTTGTACGAAGGCTTCATAAATTAGGGCCCAACTCGGCTCTTCTACGTAAACTTCGACGTCCAGCTGAGAAAGTGGTCCCGGCCACGAGTATACCAGCCAAACACGGGTGCCAAGACAGCCTGTGGAAATCCCAGCCTTGCTTACTGAAATCTCGGCAGAGTCCGAGAACAATAACTACGAAAACCTTCGGCAATAACTTGCTTATTAGCCCGCGCCCCCTATGAGAGGTTTGAAGTTAAGTTCGGAAACCCGACTAAACTCCCCGAATAGCGGCACGCGCAGACCTAGTTCGGTCTTACTTAAAGGGCTAAGGCCCGACCTCGATGCCTTGGGATTTTCCTGAAGGCTAAACGTGGTGACTTCCACGACTCTCAGATCCGGGCTATAGGACCTGGAGAAATTTTCTAAAAAAAACCTAAGACTCGGAGCTCCTTTTGGTCGGAACGACTGGAACCCGAGAAGGCTAAGACATAGCTCGGGAAAAATGAGCAATTTCGTTAAGCAACCCGAAAACTAAAATGTGAAGTTAGAGGTCGACGAGGCGGTTAGCTAAGGCTCTAGCCTCGTTCGCAACAAAAAAGAAAGGCAAGCACAGAATGACAAAAATATCTTTTTTCATTAACGAAGGGCCGGAAGACCAATTACAAAATTGGAAGTCGGCCACTCAAGGGCCGACCCCGGATACAACGAAAAAGAAAAGAAAAATATGCTAAGCCCTAAGCGGCAGGAGCAACATCCGGGGGGTCGTCCGGCACATTGATGACTTCGTGATCTTCATCCGGAACGGGCTCGGGGTCGGGGGCAGGAGGTTCGGGCACCACCTCCGGGACGGCGTCGATCTCGGCCGCTGGAGCCGCCTCTATGACGCCGTCCGCCTCGGCCACCCCCGCCGAAGGTTCGGCGGGGTCTTGTTCGTATATCCCCGCCTCGGATGTCAAAATGGCGGGGAGGGCTTCCACGTCGGACCCCCAGCCCAGGTCCTCCCTCGGACGAACCGTCGAGAGGTCGTACTGAGGGCAATACCGGAGCATCTGCACCCGGAAGTTCTCGAAGCCTCGGAGGAAACCGTCCACCGTCTCTTCCTCCAACATGTCGCGGAACTCTTGCGACTCTTTGAAGAGCTCCACAGCATGATCGGCTCGGTCGAGTGCCCTCCTCTCCCGGGCCTCAAGTTGCTCGATTCGGAGGCGGGAGACCCTGTCCTCATGCCTGAGGGCCGCGACCTCGGCCTGGATCTCCCCTAAGCGCGCCTCCGTGCCGCGCAAGGCCGACCTGGTTAGGGCATGGGCGGCCTTCTCCTCCCCGAGCCCCTCCGCCATAGCGAGGCGCTCAGCCTCGGTGGCCGCCCACCGAGCCTCGGCCGCCGCCCACCGAGCCTCGGCCGCCGCCCACCGAGCCTCGGCCGCGGCCAACGCCGCCTCCAGCTCGGCGACTCTTTTCTTGGCCGGCTCCAGCTGTTCGCCGAGCTGTCGGACTTCTTCCCGACACCCGTGGACGATGAACGCCAAGGTGTCGAGCTCGAGAATATGCTGAAAAGAAAGAAACGAGGGTATTGTGAGTTGAGAAGCACACGAGTACGCTAGTAACACAAGGAAATTAAGAAGGAAGCTTACCCGGGCGGTGTTGCAGTAAGCGCTGCCCACGACCTCCTCCAGCGAAACATTCCGGAACACGGCCCGGTCCGCTGGAAGTACCGCACGCCGCAACATGGAGCGCGCGACCTCGGCATCCTGAAAGGCCGAACTCCCCTCGGGAATAGGGGAGTCCGGCTCGACCGACTCTTCTCGGAAAGCCCGGGAAGAACTCGGCACGACCGGGCCCGAGATCCCAGAGCCGCTCGCTTCGGGGCCTCGAGCAAGCCCGGGTTCTGGCTGCAGCGGGGCCACGGACGACTCCCCCCGCTGGGCAAGGGGGGCAGGGCAAGGAGGGGCCGACGGGCCCGCATCACTAACGACCCGCTCCCGCCTCGGGTCGGCTGCAGGGGCCTCCACCTCGGGGCCACTCCTCCCGGCCGACGTAGAAGCGCCGTCCGTCCTCGCCCTCTTCCGAGGCTGGGGCGCAGCACCCCCGGCCTCGGCCTCTCGCCTCCTTAGGCGAGAGAAAAGTGATGTGTTGCTGGTCGGCATGCGGGGAATATCTGAAATCAAGAATTTTGTTAAGAGTCAGACCAGTGACAGTAAAGACAGAGAACAAAAAATAAATAAATAGAATAATGCGACCGCCCTTACCCTCGGGGCGCGCCGAGCTCAGACCCACGCTTGCTAGGACGTCCTCCCGCAGGAGCTCGGTCAGGTCATTGCCCCTCCCGAGGGCTCGCACTGAGTCCAAAGTCCTCAGCTCCATCCTTGAGGGTTCGGAGAGCTTATTGAGGGCCTTCAACCGAGGGTACCCCCATATTGGGTCAAACCCCCAAGGCGCCTCGGACGCCAGAAAGAAAAACTTCCTCTTCCACTCGTGAATCGAGGAAGGGGCACCCTGAAAGAGTGACATACCGCCCCGAAAGGCAAAGTATAGCCACCCTGCGTCCGCCGGGTTTTTCTTTAACAGAAAACACCGGCGGAAAAGGCCTACCGAAATCGGGATCCCGTGCCCGAGGCACAGGGACAAAAACCCGATTATGGTCCTCCATGAGTTCGGAGCCAACTGCGCCGGGACGAGCTGGTACTCGGCCAGCAAGTTGCTCACGAACTCATGGGCGGGAAAACGCAGGCCTACCCAAAGTGTCTCGCGGTAAACCACGATCCGACCTGGGGGCGGCTGCGTCACCCTATCCTCCGGCCCTGCAGTTTCAAGGCAAAACCCGGGCTGGAAGAAGAAACGGGAGCGGATCAACTCCAGCTCCTCCTCCGACAGACTCGACCCAACTTCTTCGGGACCCAAACCCATTCTCACAGAAGAATGAAGTAAAAGTTAAAAGCAGAAGATGAAAGTTGACGAGGAGAAGAAAAGAGGAAACCCTAGTGAAAACAGAAAGAAAACCTACTGGACATTGCCGGAAATTACTCCGGGCACCACCGGCAAGATTCGGTTGAGGAAGAAAGCAAGGGGAAAAGACGACGAAAATAAGAGGCAGCCAAACAAGACCTTTAGGGCAGACTCGTGGGGTTTTATATAGACCCCTCTGACGGCCCAGATCGACGGGGCCGGTTCCCATCCCCCCGATCGGGTTGCGCCACGTGTCGACCTCGGAAGCCGAAGCACCGTATTCACTCCGGTTTAATAAATCGGATACGAAATCGAAGCGTTGTCCCATCGGATCTCGGGGCCTCATCATGGGTCCGCAAAATCAAATCGTCTTGAGGAACAAGCGGGCGCCGCCCCCGTTCCCCTCATTTAATAAGACCTGGGACACGTGGAGCCTCGATGCGGCCTCCACCTCTCCAGAATTATGATCCAGCAACACGAAATCGGAAGCGTCCGACCTTGGGTCACGCCGCGTGTCCGTTCTAAGCCCCGTAACGGCACGATCATTGATGAGCGAGAGGTCTCGATTACAGGATCGAGGCACCGCCTCGACGAGCTCGAGGACCCGCATTATTAATCCGCCGTAAAGCTATCCTGACGACTCAAAAGACGCCACCACCGCTTCAAGAAGCATAGTGATACGAGCTCACTGAATAAAGCAGCCTCGAGACGCCAAAGGGCGCAGGTCTCACCATGAAAGCTCCGAGAAGCGCAATGGGGCGGACGAGACTCGCCCCCCAACCTTAGTGACAGACTTTACTTCCCACGTCCGAGCCCACAAGTCGCTCGAACTCGGAAGTCGGGGGGTAGTGTTGGGGGGAATAAGATTTTTCCCCCAAATGACATAAATGCCCCTAAGAAGACGTACAACCTCCGACCCCGGACGACCGAAGTCGGCGTCCGACCTCGGAACGTCCGACCTCACGACGACCAACCTCGAGACCTCCGACCTAAGAAAAACCCTGATGTTCGAGGTCTACTCTTGTCAACCACCTGCTACGGCCGTGCACCACTGAGGTCCGGCCAAGGACCATACCCTGACGCCCCTCTGGCATTTATTGCGCATGGCCACTGTAACCCTCCGGCTTACTCCACAATAAATGCGGATCTCCGGCTTACTCCACAATAAATGCGGATCTCCGGCTTACTCCACAATTAATACGCATGGCTCCTGCCATCTACGGACTCTCAGCTCTCCACAGCAGATCAACCCAGCAGGGTCTAATCGACTATGATAAGTCTCTGATCTCGGCCATACCTCCGGCACCAATGCAATAATTCGCCTGATAGCGTGCTGGTTCGGGCTGTACGACGCCCTCACCGCCGACATCAGTGCAATAATTCGCCTGACCGTGCGCCGACCTGAACAACACGCCGAGCCGTACTACGGCCTCGCCCTGTTACATCGCAGGTAAACCGACCCCCGCCTATAAAAGGGAGCCTTGGCCTCTCGGGAGGGGGGAACATTCATACACTCTAAAAACACTGTTTATCTCCCTTCTTTACACTATTTGCCCCCTTCCTGACTTGAGCGTCGGAGGGCCGGCGCCGGGAAACCCGGCCACCGGTTCGTGTGCAGGCACCCAGACGGAGGACGCCGCCAGCCGACGGATCGCCGCCCCGCTGCGAGGACCCGCTGCTCCTTCTCTCCGACCCCCCCCCCAGGCGGAGGACGCCGCCTGCTGACGGATCTTCGCCCCGCCGTGAGAAACCGCCGCTCCCTCTCCTCGACCGAAGATTGCCCCCGGGTCCAATTTCCA
Organism: Phoenix dactylifera; assembly: GCF_009389715.1. Taxonomy (NCBI): domain Eukaryota; kingdom Viridiplantae; phylum Streptophyta; class Magnoliopsida; order Arecales; family Arecaceae; genus Phoenix; species Phoenix dactylifera. The sequence continues at coordinate 38,423 of NW_024068437.1, read as the reverse complement.
GCAACAATTACCCTATGATGCTTCATGCTTGTTGAGAAAAGCAAACTGCTGAAGAGGCTTACGTGACATAATCTATACAATTGGTTTCAAAATTTGAATTAAAAGACATGAGTGCTTCACCATGTATGGAACCGTTATGATGAATACAATCTGCAAGTTTCTGGGACCATTATATGAGATTTTATCTCACAGTTACACCTGATATAGGAGAGTTATCCAACCTGAAAATTTATTACTGGAGCGCATAGAAACTAATTGTTAGTTAGATTACTGCAGGAGCATGCAAGCTTATGACAAATGCTCGTTTTGCACTTCAGATAGATGCTCCATTTGCACTTCGTGGTAGGAGAACGGTTTCTATTTTTTGATGATAAAAGAATATTTATCTTCTGAAAAATGAAAGGCTGGAAATTTTTTTTTTAAGTTTCTTTAGAGGACTTGATTCCCTCACATAACATGATTGGATCTTGTTTACATGTGCCAAAAAGCAACCTACACTTGAATTTAAACTGGTAGATTTTGTGGATCAGAGGCCATAAGAGGCTTGTATCTTTTCCAGATGACTACATTGAGATCCTTTAGATCAACCTTTTTCAGGGCTTCTTACTTGCACCAGTTCAGGATGCCGTGGCGGGGCTGGATTTCACAGGCCACTACCAAGCTTTGAGCAAATTAGGAGCGACAAAACTGTTACTAGATTCCCTTATGGTTCCTCTCTCCTGTCGGGGGCATCCCAGCCAAAGGTTTCTCCCATTGGAAGCCGAGGCCTCCATGCAAGCCGGGTCATGTATGAGTCCACAAAATTTTCAAACCGTCCATTGTCGCCTCATCTGCCTCTGAAGAAGCCACAACTTAGTGCGACATATTCAATTTCCCATCGTATATTTGGAGCTTCTGTAGCGTCACTAATCCTTCTAGTTCCTGTTGCTATGAAGTTCAGCCACATGTATGATGTATGAAAGCCAATGCTTGCCATAGCTTCTGGTGCCTATGCCGACTGTGGAGCAGTAAACTCGTCTGATTCCCAAAGAAAAGATAGGTTTCCTAAAAGATGAAAAATGGAAAATAAGCGTTCTTGACTCCATTTCAAGGAATCAATACCGATTTAAGTGGACACTCCAAATGATAATGATAGTAATGAAACTCTTTTATTGTGGCCATTCATACAGGAGTTACCCCTCTCTCTCTCTCTCTCTTTTTGGGAGGATAGAGTGTGGGTGCAACCAATAAAATCAAAAAAAATAAAAAAAAGAGACAACTTAAAAGGTAAGACGCAGGCATGCGGTTCTTCTAGATGAAACTTCCAGGAACATGTGCTGCGAAGGAGGCAACTTTCAAAAGAAAGCATATCTGTTCAACAAATAAAATTCTAAGCAAATCCGGCCTGGCCCACTTGGCCTGGCATGGCCTAATGTTGTACGGGGATTGGAAGTCAACTTAGGTTCCGGCAGACTTCAACTTATAAAAATCAGCGTGAGTTCGGGATCCAATCGCAAAGAAAACGTTCTAGAGACCTTTAAAGTCAGTCCACCCCCTCCCCACTTTTCATGGGTTTAAAATGACAATTACGCGTTTCCCCACCCACTCTCCCAAGTCCCAACGGGAGATTCCTCACTCTTTTCAGCTACACGAACTCTTTACTTGGGATTCTTCTGCAAGTAGCCAAGTCGAGCCTGAGCTCGCCACCAACTCACCTGCATCACATCAATCCCTTCGTGCCGCGTGGGATGAACCCCAGTTCCTCGAGTCTTCGTCGAAGACTCCACGAAGATTACAAGTCAATCATCCGGAGTCTCTAGCCTCTACCCAAGGCCTCTCCTCCTCCATTCCTTCCTTCCCCCTATAAACTGAAGCTTGTTCCCTCCAAAAGCCAAATAGCAATAGATGGCGAGGCGACGAGAGGAGTCCGAAGGCGGCGGACCCATCGGCAAGTTGCCGGAGGGCTGCATCTCGCACGTGCTCTCCCTCACGACGCCTCCTGATTCGTGCAGGTCGGCCCTCGTCTCGGCCGCCTTCCGCTCCGCGGCGAACTCTGATGCTCTGTGGGAGCGGTTCCTCCCGTCCGATTACGAGTCGATCCTGTCGCGGGCCGTTGATCCGGTCAAGTACTCGTCGAAGAAGGAACTCTATTTCCGACTCTGCGACTCTATTCTCGTCGATGGCGGCACGATGGTGAGTTATGTCACAATATGATTCCGAAAGTCGTATCACTATGTGAAGTCATATAGTTACAACAGAAAATATTTAAAAAAAATATGAATTTGTTTTGTCTTCTTCTGCAGAATTGGAAAAAATATATATTTTTGCCTAGTTATAGTGTTACCCTTTAATTATGGTGTTACCCTTTCGATTATTTCTTTTGTTCAATAAAGCAATTTTGCTCCTGTGGCAAAACGGCCTAGACGTGGACGACGCCTAACTTGTCATCAAAGGAGCGATGACGCTCGTTGTCACCACATCTCTTTCAAAATTTCAAAAAAAAAAAATTAGTTTTAATTAAAATAAATGTTTTTTTTGTTAACGGTGTTAAAAGAACCGTTACATTAGAAGCATTTGTATAAAAACAGTATTTTATGAGGGTACAAAAATAAATATAAATTTTAAGAGGATATTCACGCAAATTTGAATTTTAAAAAGGGTATTTATGCAAAAAATCTTATTTGAATTTATTTTAGAACTTTTTGCATAAAAACGCTCTTCAATATTGAATTTTGCATGAATTTTTTTTTCTAAAATTGATATTTAAATGTATATCCTTGTAAAATATTTGTTTTACTATTCTACTCTTTTTTAATCCTTATATTTGCATACATCTAATACTATTAAAAAATTAACGATTTTAAATTAAAATGACTAAAATACCTTTAATGGGTAGATGTACAAAAAATATTTATAAGGCGATCGCGATGGAGAAAAAAAAGTAATTTTAACTTTTTATTTTATTTTAATTAAAATAAATATAGTTTTTATTAATGGTGTTAGAAGAACCGTTATATTAGGGGCATTTGTGCAAAAATAGTATTTTATGAGGATACGGAAATAAATATAAATTTTAAGAGAGTATTCAAGCAAATTTAAATTTTTAGAAGGGAATTCACGCAACAAATCTTTTATTTTAAAACATGACATTTGTGGAGTAGAATATGATCGGCATGATGATTTGTGTTTCCCTTGGAAAATTATAGAAATTAGCAAAAATGTTCAAAAAGCATGATTCTCGATTACTTATGCTCCTAAAATTATGTTCAAATGCCATGTAGTAGCATCTGATTAGAATATTTTTTATGCAAATTTTGGTTCGAATATGGCATATTTATTGAACATACTATTCCTTAAAAATGAGAGAAGTGTTTGGCTAACAAAAAGAAAGTAACCCTTCAAACTTGGAAGATACTTAAGTGAGAAGTGAAACAAGCACTTGTTCCTTCTGTTTATATCAAGTAATTAAGAAAGTGTTTATTTAGACATTTCAGTTGAGTAGAATAGACATAGCAGGAGAGGTATGATGTATTACTTAAAGGAGGCCATGATTTTTCTATGATCTTTCTTTCATTTTTTTTTCTTCTAATTTTTGAGAGGAGAGAGAGTTTCTCTCTCCTATCTATTTGATATATATAGATATATTGATATACATCGGATTATAATTTTTGTTACAAATAGACATCATGTAGATCCTGAATGTCACATCTGCCAATTTTTTTTAATTTATTGCAAGGAGTGTGCTTTTATTGTTTTGTTCTCTTTTTACATAACGATTTCTGTTTTTTTTTTTGAAAAATTGCAGAAAATCTTGCAATTTATGGATTATTGCAGCATATTCCATATAGCTTTTAGAAAGAATTAAATAAATACCTGTGCACTACTCTGGCTATGTCTACTAATATTAGCTTTTTGTGCACTTTCCCTTGCTTCAAGAAACTAGGAGTATGATATTGATGGTTTTCTTATGTGTATAGTTTTTTTTATTTTTTATTTTTTTTGCTTTTCTTCTTTTTTATCAATACTTTCGGGGTAGCAGAGCTTTGGATTGGAGAGATCAACTGGACGTAAATGCTACATGATATCTCCAAGAAGCATGAATATTACATGGAGTAACACACCACAGTATTGGAGATGGATTTCTCTGCCTGAGTCAAGGTATTTGCACAATCCCTCTATTTTTGAAGAAATTTCTTTTAGATTGTAATAATAAAATTTTAGCAAGTTGTTTGGGTGCATGCGTGCTTTGCATGGGTAAGCAAGACATATACCATTTGCTAGGTTCTAAAATAATGACGAGGTGGGCTTTTTCTTGTCAGTTTTGTACTTCCATTCTTTGACACTGTAGAGGAAGTTCGAGATCGATCTTGATATTGCATAGCCACAAAACCGATCACTGTCTAATGCTATATCCTGTTTACATTTTGCTGAGTATAATAAGAGGTTAGAACAGCTAAACTATAGCTTTATTTTCTTCTTGACCTCTCTCTAAACATTCTACTTTTTTGTGAGCTATTTTAGTGTGTTTGGTTTGCTGAGAACCTAAACACACTGTCTTGATGCGATTTTCAATCAGCTTTTTGACTCCAACTTCCCACCAAGTCTTGAAGCTTAAGACTTGATGAGAGCTTAATTAACTGTACAAAGAAATGTTGAAATTTTCTCAGTACAATATCATTTACGTTTGATATGCAAAACATAAAAATTTCATGCGGATTTTCATGATTTCACTTAGCTAAATACATGCATAGATACATACAAATACACAACAATCAAAAGTAATTACCGAAAAAGGGTGAGAAACCAACAAGTTAACATTTAGAATGTTATTGGTTGCAACATTCTAATCTCACACAAATGGACTAAAACTAGTCAAACCCTTAGAGACAAGAACCATGCTGAAAAGATCTCTTGGCAGAAAAGGCTTGTGATATTCATGCCATAGTGGCGCAGGGAGAAACAAGTCAATGGGCTGTAGATGGCATGGACGGGGGCAAACTCATAGCTCTAGGGGATTGGCTTGCTCAAGGTAGAATTAAAGGTAGAGGTATGAGCATTTTAGTTCATCCACTAGCATGCAACTAGCACCAAGTGACAAGCTGGGACATTATAGCATGGCATGTAGTAGATGATGAATATGAGAAAGAAAAGAAAGGTAGAATGGAATAGCATTTCTGTTCCCTTTTCTACATGCTAGAAACACATGATGTTAAATCATTGTTTTGTTTGCCTTCCTTATCTATAACAAAAACTGCAAGAGAGAGTGAGAGTAAGGGAAAAAAAAAGTCTGAACATAGGAGTAGACATGGAGTAACAAACTTTATGATATATACTTCAAATTTTGGAGATTAATGGCTAAGATTATTGATTTGAAATTATATGAAACTGGTGCCGGTGATGCTGGTGAACTTGCCGGTTGTGGAGTCGGTGGAGCAGACTTCTTAGCGGCAGCTTGGCCTTCCCATCGGCCTTCTTCTCTGGTTGAAATTTCACGGCCGAAGCCGGCTTCTTCTCATCGGCCGACTTCTTCCCCACGGCTTTTGCCCCATAGCCGCTCCTTCTCGTAGGGGTGGCAGGGTTTTTTGAAGTTGGCTATGTACAACTCATTAATACAGCTAACAATACAGCTCATATACAGCTAACATCCTTCCTTAAACTCAAGATGGCAACGAAGATGCCAACTTAAGTTTGCTAACCAAATCACGATAACGTCCCAGTCGATGGGCCTTCATAAAAATGTCAGCAAACTAATCCACAGAAACAACATGTATCAACTAAAGAGTGTCTTGCTTGATATGATGCCGAATGAAGAGTGCCTTAGCTGTATATGAGTAGCATTTTTAGCTATATATGAGCTCTATACATGAGTTGTATATGAGCTGTACATAGCCACCTTCAATTATAAAAGGTGGGCTATGGCATTGTTTGTAAGTGAATAAAAGAATACATCCTTCTTATCTCTCCTCTCTCCTTTATGTGATTCCTTCTCTCCTCTCTCTCTTCTTTTCTCTTTATGTCAAGATCGACTATTGGATCGAGAAGTCTTCTAGGTCTTTAGTCTTTGTGCGAGGGTTTCAATTTTCGATTGGATTAGAGGGGGGTGTGGTGAGAAAGCGTCGCACAAGGAGGTTGGTGTTGTCAAAAATGATAGTTTTTTGAGGTTTTTGGATGATTTTGCGGGATTTGAGCTGGTTTGAAGCATATTCGAGGTTGGGAAGTTGCTGGAGGGGGAATTTGGTGGTTGAGTGGGGGTCGAGGGAAATCCCATGGTTTTTCTTGTTTTTTGCGACCGTTATTTAGCATTTGTCGGCGTTCTGGTTGCTGGATTTAGGAGATTCCATATATGTGGGAATTCATAGGGTTTGGTGAGGTGATGCCGAATCTCTTGATAGGAAACCTAGAGATTTGGTGTTTTGAGAGGGAAAGGAGGGAATTTGGAGATGAAAAGGTCGAGTTCCTAGCATCATTTGGGTGATTCTAGTGGCTAATTGTTCTAGAATCGGAGAACCATGAGGTCTGAGTTTGAAATCAGTGGAGTCTTGGGAGGAATTCTGAGATCTCTGCGATGACGTCGTCTTTTTGGTACTCTACTTTTGGTAAGCCTAGAGGACCCTTGCCAAGTTTCGGTCGGGAAGCAAGGCAGAGAGAGATTCTTTTCCATCTGAGAAGGGGTGACTTTACACTCGAGCTTTAGCCAGATAAAGATCAAGGCTTCCGTTTCGAAAATGGGAGAAAGTCGGTGCCAGGAGCAGGTTTCTAGGGTTCGCTTTCGAGGGAGTAAAAGCGACAAGTGGCAGCAGAGAGCAGTGGTAGCCCTCAGATGTTAGTTTAGGCCTTCTTTGGCCTCATCGTAGTGATTAGCACTATTTTTATGCTCTTGTAATCCTCTATGAGCCTTGCACTTATCGCAAGGCCAGTTCTAATCATCTTTGCTAGAAGGCCATGTCTGATGAACTCCAAGTCCTTCATGATACTCATACATGGGATCTAACTGACTTGCCTTCTGAAAATGTTGCAATAGGATGCAAGTGGGTGTATAAGATCAAGACTCATGCTGACGGTTCAGTAGAATGCTACAAAACTTGTCTTGTGACTCGAGAATTTACATGGGAGTACGATATTGACTATAAAAAAACTTTTGCTCCAATAGCACGTCTTACCACTTTTCGTTCTTTACTTCCAGTTGCAGCTGTTAAGCGATGGAAGATGTATCAGATGGATGTTAAGAACTCTTTTCTCAATAGTGATTTAACTGAGGAAGTATATCCACAGCCTCCTTCAGGTTTTGCTCATCCGCCTGGAAAGATCTATCGTCTTCGTAAGGCGCTCTATGGCCTTAAGCAGTCTCCTCGAGCTTGATTTTTCAAGTTCAACTCAATCTTGACTCACTCACAGTGCATATGATTCTGCACTATTTCTTCGCCGATCTGAGGCTGGTGTTGTTCTTTTCTTGCTATATGTGGATAATATGGTTACTACTAGAGATGAGTCTCAGAGATTCATGCACTTTAGCAGTTTCTTGAACATCAATTTGAGATGAAGAATTTAGGATCTCTCAGCTACTTTCCTGATTTGAGGTGACATCCAGCTCAGATAGCTACTATCTTTTTCAGGCTAAGTATGCTTTCAAGTTACTGTCTCGTACTAGGTTGACAAATAGCAAGACTGTAGATAATCCTCTGAAAATGAATGTTAAGCTTCTTCCTATTGATGATGAACTATTGATAGATGCGACTTTGTATCGACAGTTGGTTAGTAGTCTCATCTATTTGACCACTAAACGTCCTGATATTTCTTATGCAATCATCCTGGTTAGTCAGTTTATGTATACACTACACTCTACACACTATGCAGCAGTCCTATATATCCTTCGATACGTTACGGATACATTATTCCATGACCTTTGTTTCTTCGCCCACTCCACTTTGGATATTCAAGCCTATTTTGATGCTGATTGGGGCTGGCGACCCTACAGATCATCACTCTACTACTGGCTATTGTTTTTTGCTTGGTTCTTCTCTTATCTCTTAGAAAAGTAAGAAGCAGACAGTTGTCTCTCGCTCTCATACAGAGACTGAGGATCATGCACTGACAGATACTATCTTTGAGTTCTTATGGCTTCGATGGCTACTGCATGACATGGGTGTTCTTTTAACCAACAGTTTCTCTCTTCATTGTGATAATATGAGTGCCATGCATATTGCTCATAATGATGTGTTTCATAAGCGAACGAAGCATATTGAGATAAATTGTCACTTCATTCGACATCATATCAAGCAAGGCACTCTTCAGTTGATACATGTTACTTCTGCGAATCAGCTTGCTGACATTTTTATGAAGGCCCACCCATTGGGGTGTTATCGTGATTTGGTTAACAAACTCAAGTTGGCTTCTTCACTACCATCTTGAGTTTGAGAGAGGATGTTAGCTGTATATAAGCTATATATGAGCTGTCTACGTGAGTTGTATATGAGCTGTACATAGCCACCTTCAACTATAAAAATGGGCTATGACACTGTTTGTAAATGAATAAAAGAATACATTCTTTTCTCTCTACGTCCCTCGTTCCTCCCCTCTACAACTCTCTCTCCTCTTCTTCTAAGTTTACAACTGGATGGAACCAAACCACAACTAAACTCTTTTAGCTCAAGCTTTGGATGGAGCTGACTAAGTTGCTGAGTGACTTGATGAGTTAATTGATCCAGGGATCAGAATTTACATATTTTAACGGGGCTTTAGTCGAGTTTTTTTTACCAGCAATTTAAAAGTATAAAGATTCCTATCATAATTTTTCTATATCCTTTCATTTTTTTGCCCTCCAATAGATGCCTTGAACAAGTAGCAACTTGCTCACTTGAACTGGTCAGGGCCGGCCAACCCTTAGGCAACTGAGGCGGTCGCCTAAGGCCCCGGCCCAAAGAAGGCCCACCGCAGGAAATGCTTCAAAGACAAAATGGAAAAAAAAGGTCCCCTGTGAATTCGCCTTAGGCCGGCCCACTATAGGGAAGGCCTCAAAGACAAAACAGCCTTAGGCCCCCAAATACATTGGGCCGCTCCTGGAACTGGTAATGCTTCCTTTTTCAGCATGGTTTTTCCAAAATATAACATAATTTGATGTTTGAATTGCCTCAAATACTACTGGATGTGGTTCATATTATCATCGCAATACCTTATTCAACGTGGAAGTTTGCTTTGCTTGGCACCAGGTTCGCAGAAGTGGCTGAGCTTCTAGCTGTTTGTTGGTTGTTTATGAGCGGCAAGATTGACTGTCGACTACTCTCTCCTAAAACAACCTATGCTGCTTATCTCGTCTTCAAATTGGCCTCTAGGTCATATGGACTTGGCCCCCCTCGCCAGTTGGCATCAGTGAAGCTAGGAGATTATGCCTTGGAGACCGATATCTGTTTGCAAGATGATGAGGACAGTGATGATGATGATGGTGATGATGATGATGACGACGACGGCAACGACCACCACCAAGAGGAAGCCCAGCAGCGCCAGCAGCAACGGCAACAACCCTTGAGGGATGATGGGTGGATGGAGATCGAGCTGGGGGAGTTCTACAATGATGAGGGGGATGACGGTGATGTGGAAATGAGTTTGGCGGAGGTGAATGCATTGCATTGGAAGAGTGGGCTCATCATCCAGGGCCTCGAAGTAAGGCCCAAAATTTGACTTAATTGGATGCTGTTGCTATTGTTTTCTGCTGCTTCATACCTTGAAAAAACCGTTTGTTGTTGCTTTAGTTGCATGCTGTATCATGTTAGTAGCTACCAAAACTCTTTATGGTGGTCTTATGGACAATTTACATGTTGGAGTTTTGAATAAATTTGAATGTAAATAATCCGATGGCTTCAACTTTTGTCCATATCCAAAGGAGGAAAATACTGGCTTTAACTGTTATATTGATCTTCAACATGATAATATGGAGCTTTTTAGTTACTCATGGAATTTTGACGTAGTGAATCCAAAAGCAGGACCCTCCACCAGAAATATAAGATTGTAGAGGTTTAAATATATAAAAAAATTATTCAAACGCCCTGTCTACTTTGATCAAATTGCACTTATATCTCTTGGGCTTTAAAAATTTTTAATTGGATCCATTATGTTACCACTGTCGAAAAACTTTTGCCTAAAAATTGTTATATCATTATTTTATAAAAATAAATTTGCTAAAATAAATTTAGAAGATTGAAAACTGTTTGCCTGGATCGAGGCGTATGACATATACCGCCCTAAAAGTGTGATTCACCCCTTATGTGCGGATTTACGGCAATTTCATCCCCAAAGTACAACAACCCGGCTCAGCCCGATCCTTCTCTAACGAGCACGATTGCTAGGTGGCTTGACCCAATCGACTCCTATGCCCCTCCAAAAAAGATAAAAAATAAAAAAATAGAAAAAAAGTTGAAGAGGGGAAGAACTCTATTTGAAAAAGAAACTCTCGAAAAATAAAATAGCCGAAAATGCCTGAAACATCGCATTCCTACAGAAATTAAAATCAACATTCTTCTAAAAGAGTCACAACTCTTCTAAAATAAGCGTCGAAGGAGATAAGAGTTTTAATGTTTTTAAAACATATAAAATTTAGAAAATAAAGCTAGTTAAGACTCCAACAACCATACCAATGCAATCCTATTATTCATTTAGAGTAACAGAGTAGTGTCGACAACCCGTCATATGATCATTTAATTATTTTAAGACTAAAATATTCTTGGCATCAGTTGTTTGATGACCTAAAATATTAGGCTCCAATTTGAGTGAAGGAGCATCCACATCCTCCGGCAAAACCAGCTTGTGCCGCCTCCTTAAAGTGCCCCCTTTGACAAGGTTGGTGGCTTCCTCGCACTCCACTCGTAAGCCACATCATAATTGAGCTATAATGATGGGGTTGACCAAGTCAGGCTTTACCATGAGTCAATAAAAAATGGATAATGTACATTGTTGTTCTACGGGAAATACTAGGTTTGGCCATTTTCCTTTCTAAACAAATTACATCTCCATTGAGCGAACCAGCTCAGACGGGAGTAGAGCCAAAAGCACATCCACACAGTGATCCTGCTTCTCTGAGTTTCGGACTTAGCGAGTGCTGGAGAAGAAGAGGAGAAGTTGCCGACTACTCGAGCCAGCTTGCGCCATGGTGGCGACGATCTGAGCTAGATGAAGATGGGGGACTCGTAGCAGGGAGTTGATGGCTGAAGCCTCTTAAGAGGCTAAAGTTTGGAGTGGAGTGTACTGTAGGCTGGGTGTTTTATTTTTCTTTCTTTATTTTTATTTTTTTTCCTCCTCTTTTTCTTTTTCACCCTCCCCACCTTCTCTCTCCCTCTCATTCCAAACTTTATTAAAATATTAGTACTTTTAATATATTTCTCAAAAAAGATATTCTATAACTTTCCCTAGTTTTCTCTTGACCCATGCATTTGAGTCAAGCTGAACAACTCAACTCAAATCCAACGCTAATGTGGCAGGATTCTCACTTTTTTTTCATTTAAAGAGAGAGTAGAGAGTGGCCAGATTGAACTTGGATCAAAAATTAATTGACATAACTAACATACTTACTAATTAAATTCTAATATTATTGTAACTAATCTTAACAAATTACTATATAAAATAATTTAATAAATTAGTTGTGTTATAAATAATTGCTTAACATTTTCTTTAGTTTCAAATAGTTATTGCTATTACTAAACCAAACAATCACTAGATAATTACTCTATTACTTCCAGCATTTCTAAATAATTTTTAATTTGTTTATATTTTGATATTATATTTTTAAGATATATTGAAAAATATAAACTAACATTTTTTAAAATTTTGTAGATATTTTATAAAATTGTTTCGGTCGGATGCAGTACAAGAGTATCACAATGGCGGTGGATAAGACGGGATCCGAGATTGATCTTGGCCATTCAGCAGCCGGCAGGGGCAACTATGATTTTTCTGCAAGTAGCCAACTCGAGCCTGAGCCCGCCACCAACTCCCCTGCATCACATCATTCCCTTTGTCGAAGTCTATCATCTGGAGTCTCTAGCCTCTCCTCCTCCATTCCTTCCCTATGAAGCTTGTTGGTGGAAAAATGGACCACCCCACATGCAATTATAGCACCCAAATCCGTCAGCAAGATCGAGCTCATCCAGGCCGAGCTTATGCAAGCTCATCTAAGTGCTCGGGCTCTTCCGCTCTCGAGCTCATCTAAGTGCTCGGGCTCTTCCGCTCTCGAGCTCATCTAAGTGATCGGGCTCTTCCGCTCTCGAGCTCATCTAAGTGATCGGGCTCTTCTGCTCGCGAGCTCATCTAAGTGCTCGAGCTCATAGGCCGAGCCGAGCACAGCAGGCCGAGACCAGAAGGCCGAGCACAGCAGGCCGAGACCAGAAGGCCGAGCACAGCAGGCCGAGCACAGAAGGCTGCCGAGCACAGCAGGCCGAGCACAGAAGGCCGAGCACAGAAGGCCGAGCACAGCAGGCCGAGACCAAAAGGCCGAGCACAGAAGGCCGAGCACAGAAGGCCGAGCACAGCAGGCCGAGACCAAAAGGCCGAGCACAGAAGGCCGAGCACAGAAGGCCGAGCACAGCAGGCCGAGACTAGAAGGCCGAGCACAGAAGGCCGAGTATAGCAGGCCGAGACCAGAAGGCCGAGCACAGAAGGCCGAGCACAGCAGGCCGAGCACAAAAGGCCGAGCACAGAAGGCTAAGACCAGCAGGACGAGACCAGAAGGCTGAGCTGACCTCAGAAGGCCAACCTCGTCGTTTATATGCTGCGGCCATGCCCTGCAGCAGCCTTACCGCACCATGCTTTACTTGCCGGCCACGCCATGACATATCAATCAAGGACCATACCCTGCTACGACTGTCAACGCCTCACCATTCCCAAGAATGTACTGCACTGCGCGCCACAAGCAAGCTCTGGCTACACACCATCTCCTCCCATGATGGGAACGGGCCATCCACGGCAACTCATTACTTCACACGCCCACGTCCAATCGTGACGGTAACCCATTAATTCGCCCAGTCACATCACAGGTAACCCTGCCACTCTCCCTATAAAAGGGGAGCTTCTCCCTCTAAAAAAAGGAGGCTTCTTCCTCCCAAGGGGATTTTTCGGACTTCACATACAGTCCCTCTCTCTTCTCCAAAATTAAGCCCCCCTCTGACTTAGGCATCGGAGGGCCGGCACCGGAAAAGCCCGGCCACCGGCTTCTTGCAGGTTCCCCCGGAAGGAGCCGCACGCCGACGATCCACCGCCCACCGTTCTCGTTCACAGGCCCCCCGGAGGACGCCGCCAGACGACGAACCGCCATCCGCCGATTCTCCCACCGGAGATCCTCCTCCTCGGTTCGCGGCCGCCTCCGGGTCCAATTTCCAGCAACAGTTGGCGCTAGAGGAAGGGACCGAGTTGCGGCCATGAAACTAAGGAGCAGAGGAGTCTTTAACGCCTCTCAGCATCATGCTCCAAGTCCCAAACACTCAGTCCAGAATTCACCACCAAGATCTCCGGTAGATCAAGTTCCACAAGTCCAACCCGAGCATTTCGACGCGCTAGTGCAGCAAGTCCAAGCGCTAGCCATTGCAGCCCAAAGCCTGCAACAAGTGGAGGCCCCTCCTGTGCCGCCTCCACAGGTTCATATTAAGCAGAGGAAGAAACTCTCCCGAGCCATCTCGAATAAGGCATGGCTCCCGCTGCAACGACGTATGTGGGGGCAACTAGTGAGAAGTAGTAGCCCAAGTCTCACGTCAACGAGTTGGAGGAAAAGAGAAATAAAAGCTGAGGTCTGGAGAAGGAGTTATGGAGCTTTAAAATGGGATTGTAAGCCTCTGTGACAAAGGGTACAACCCCATTAAATCCCATTATCCTTCCAAGTCTTCTGTCTTCCGGCAGCAAGCAAGAAACCAGCATGTACTCCCTCCTCACGGGCGTAAGTCCTTGGGACGGCGCCCGCGACGTTGCTCCCCTTCAGAGCATCGCCATCACTGAAGCCCCCGCCGAGCTCATACAGGCCGAGCTCATGCAGACCGAGCTCAGAAACTCGAGCGCAAAATACCTAGAAAATCGAGCCAAAGAAGGCCGGTGCTGAACCAAGTCCTGAGGGACTTCGAAGCTCGAGAGCTATCAAAATATCTCGAAAAGGTACAGGACGCCACTTTGGCTTCAAATAATTTCAATATTTTATCTATTTTTAGGTCGGAGAATCCAAAAAACGACCTACGGGTATCTCTATCTCCAACGTCGCCCCGCTCCGAATAAGGACGCACAATCGCCAACGAATGAAGTCCACCTTCTGTATGTCTCCAAGATCGGATTTCCGACCAAGCTCGGATCCCCCAGTTAAAGGATTAACGTCATGCTACATCAACTATCGAGCTCGGCTCGATCTCCATCGACTATCGAGCTCGGCTCGATCTCCATCGACTAATCGAGCTCGGCTCGATCTCCATCGACTAATCGAGCTCGGCTCGATCTCCATCGACTATCGAGCTCGGCTCGATCTCCATCGACTAATCGAGCTCGGCTCGATTTCGGCTTGATCGCCAACAGACAAGGCCAAAGAAGGCCGCTGAGTCAACCTGGAGCACTTAACTCCAACTGCATGAGAGGTACACCCTACTTGGCACGTACATCTCTATACATATTTGGCTATATTACAGGATGATCGACGACTGGACTACTTCCTTCGTCCGAGCCAAAAAGCAGCTCGAACTCGGAAGTCGGGGGGTAGTATTGGTGGAAAAATGGACCACCCCACATGCAATTATAGCACCCAAATCCGTCAGCAAGATCGAGCTCATCCAGGCCGAGCTTATGCAAGCTCATCTAAGTGCTTGGGCTCTTCCGCTCCCGAGCTCATCTAAGTGATCGGGCTCTTCCGCTCTCGAGCTCATCTAAGTGATCGGGCTCTTCCGCTCGCGAGCTCATCTAAGTGCTCGAGCTCATAGGCCGAGCCGAGCACAGCAGGCCGAGACCAGAAGGCCGAGCACAGCAGGCCGAGCACAGAAGGCTGCCGAGCACAGCAGGCCGAGACCAGAAGGCCGAGCACAGCAGGCCGAGACCAGAAGGCCGAGCACAGAAGGCCGAGCACAGCAGGCCGAGACCAGAAGGCCGAGCACAGAAGGCCAAGTATAGCAGGCCGAGACCAGAAGGCCGAGCACAGAAGGCCGAGCACAGAAGGCCGAGCACAGAAGGCTAAGACCAGCAGGACGAGACCAGAAGGCTGAGCTGACCTCAGAAGGCCGACCTCGTCGTTTATATGCTGCGGCCATGCCCTGCAGCAGCCTCACCGCACCATGCTTTACTTGCCGGCCACGCCATGACATATCAATCAAGGACCATACCCTGCTACGACTGTCAACGCCTCACCATTCCTAAGAATGTACTGCACTGCGCGCCACAAGCAAGCTCTGGCTACACGCCATCTCCTCCCATGATGGGAACGGGCCATCCACGGCAACTCATTACTTCACACGCCCACGTCCAATCGTGACGGTAACCCATTAATTCGCTGACGGTAACCCTGCCACTCTCCCTATAAAAGGGGAGCTTCTCCCTCTAAAAAAAGGAGGCTTCTTCCTCCCAAGGGGATTTTTCGGACTTCACATACAGTCCCTCTCTCTTCTCCAAAATTAAGCCCCCCTCTGACTTAGGCATCGGAGGGCCGGCGCCGGAAAAGCCCGGCCACCGGCTTCTTGCAGGTTCCCCCGGAAGGAGTCGCACACCGACGATCCACCACCCACCGTTCTCGTTCACAGGCCCCCCGGAGGACGCCGCCAGACGACGAACCGCCATCCGCCGATTCTCCCACCGGAGCTCCTCCTCCTCGGTTCGCGGCCGCCCCCGGGTCCAATTTCCAGCAACAAAGTTTGTTCCCTCTGAAGTCAATCCCCTCGTGCCGTGTCGGATGAGCACCGCGTTGGGAGAGAGACGGCCCCAGTTCCTTGAGTCTTTGTCGGAGTCAATGATCGGTAGTCTCAAGGCCTCTCCTCCTCCATTCCTTCCCCTATAAACTGAAGCTTGTTCCCTCTGAAAGCCAAACAGCAATCAATGGCGGGGCGAGGAGAGGAGTCCGAAGGCTGCGGGCACATCGGCAGGTTGCCGGAGGACTGCATCTCGCACGTGCTCTCCCTCACGACTCCTCGTGATTCGTGCCGGGCGGCGCTCGTCTCGGCCGCCTTCCGCTCCGCGGCGAGTTCCGACGCTGTGTGGGAGCGGTTCCTGCCGTCCGATTACCAGCCGATCCTGTCCCGGGCCGTTGAACCGGTCGAGTACTCTTCGAAGAGGGAACTCTATTTCCGCCTCTGCGACTCCATTCTCGTCGATGGCGGCAGGCTGGTGAGTTCAAGCGGAATGATCCCTTCTCTCCTGCGTTTCTTCCTTCCTTCCTTTCTGTTTTTTTTTTTTTTTTTTAATTCAGAAACTGCGGGGTTTTTCTCTAATGCCATGTAGTAGCATCTGATTAGAATATTTTTTCATATAATTTTTGGTTCAATTATGGCATATCCATTGCGCATATTATTTCTTATAAAAAAGGGAGAAATGGTTTGCTGAAAGAAAGGAAGGTGACTCTTTGTATTTGGAAGATACTACATCGAGAAGTGGAAGAGGCACTTATTCCTTTTGTTTATATCAAATAATTAAGAATAGTGTTTATTTAAAAATTTCAGTTTAAGTAGGAGGAGCAGGAGAGGTATGTTGTGGCGCTTAGGGAGGCCATGATTTTCTATGATCTTTCTTTCATTTTTCCTATTTTTTGGGAGGAGTAAACTTTCTCTCTCCAATTTGTTTGATATATGTAGATAGATTGATAGATATCTAATTTTACTATTTATTACAAGCAGACATTATGTACATCCTAAATGTCGCACTGCCAATTTTTTTTAATTGATTACAAGGATAATTTTTATATCATTTTGTTTTCTTTTGACATAATCATTCCTCCCTCTCTCTTTGTGAAAGATAGCAGAAAATTTTGCAATTTTTAGATTATTGGATCATATTATGTAGAAAGAATCAAATAAATCTTTGAGCACCACGCTGGCTCTGTCTACTAATATTAGCTTATTGTGCACTTTCCCTAGCTTCAAGTGTAATGTCCGGGCCCAGAACCTACTAGGCCCAATAAAAAGTAGGCCCAGTTAGGGGTTTGGGCCCAAATTTCACTGTGGGCAGTATTATTTTAATGGTTATTATAATGGTACGGAAAAAAAAAATGAAGGGATAAGACCGACAGGGAAGGGTTACCTCACCCCCTGCTGGCAGCCGATGCCGGCGCGCCGGAGACGGGGGGCGGCGGCCAGTCCCGGAGTATGGAGGAAAGGAGAGGATGGGACCTCTCAGAGGGGGGTTTCATCCTCTAAACAATTATTTAAGCCTCTGCCGGCAACCCCAAGTCACAGACTCCCTAAACTTTGAACGAGAGAGAGAGAGCCGAAGCTCTGGAGCCTAAGGCCAAGGAGCCCTGAAGCTCTGGGAAAGGAAGGACTACTAGGGAGGAAGCACTGCCGACTACAACCGGCCAAGGTAAGGAGTTTTTTTTTAGGTTAGGGTTTAACAGAAGTAAGGAAACCCCTCTGTGGGGTGCTCTTCCCCTCTGTGTCAACAGTGAAATAGAGGGGAGGAGGCCGGCACAGGAGAGGGAGAAAAACCCACAAGCCCGGGTCGGGTCGGACTCACAGGCCGCGACCATCCGGACCGAACCCAACCGAGCTCGGCCTGTTGACGAACCGGACACCGCGGCCTCGGCCGCGGGTACCTTGGGGTTCGGGGGGCAACCCGGGCCGCCAGATCTGGCCGGGACGACAACAGAGGCGGCCACAGGGCCGCCAGCCCCGGCCGGACCACCACCTCTTCTCCGGCAAGGGGTGGTGGTGCCGGAAGGAAGAACCAAGGAGGAAAAATTAGAATGAACTCACCGGACCGAAGAGGCTTCATTCTTGGACCCCGGCCTTACCTCACCGTGGTCGGAGCAGGGGGGAGATCTCCCGGAGGAGATCCAGCCGCGACCCAACTTCCCGGCACTCCTCTTCTCCGGCATCGCTTCGGAGAAGAGGAAGGGGGGCCGGCCTTTCTTCCGCCAGTGCTCCGGGGGGAAGCTCCGCCTCGGTCGGTGGATCGGAGGGGAGCCTCGTCTCCCCGGTCGCCTGCGAGAGAAGAAAGGGAGGAGACGGAGGGTTCGGTGGGGACGAAAGGCCGAAAGGGCTAGGGCTTTCGATCGGAAACGAGGAGAAGAGAGAAAAGGAGAGGAAAAGAGTGGAAGAGAGAAAAGAAGAGGGAGTGACCGAGAGAGAGAGGAGGCCGTAGATCCGGCCGGAGGAGAAGAAGGGGAGCCGGAGGGCCGGCCGGAGGCATGGGTTCGGTGGAGACGAAGGAGAAAAGAGAGGAGAGAGAGGAGAGCGGGAGATGAAGAGGCGGAAGCCTCTGGAAGGGGGGGAGAAAAACCCTGATAACGGGTTCGCGGGTCGGATCCGAATTCGAACCCGCAACCTGTTAAGCCCAAAGAAAAAAAAAAAAGAAAAAAAAAAAGAAAAAGAAAAAGGGAAAGGGTTTAGCCAAATTTGACTAAACCCGAGCCCAATCAAATTGGGCGAAGTCTGGACAAGCCAGACTATAAATTTAACCAAAATTAAACCCAAATGAAATGAGCCCCAAACCCAATTCGGCTGGAATTGGTCCTAACAGACCAAACTAATGGAAATCGGCCCAATTAAAGCCCAATTCAAGCCAATGTAATTAATTTGGGGGCCAAATTGATCCCGGATTGACCCTGACTCAGGCCCAAACGGGTCACAGTGACCCTAAACCCGAAATTAAACCCAATTAAGCTGGAAATTAAGCTTAGTGGCCAATCGGAAGGCCAATTAAGACTTATGAGCCCAGCCAAGACCCCAAATACAGAGGAATTAGGCTTGGGCTAAATTTCAGGTAGAAAAGGAAATAACATATTGTTATTATGACATGATTGTAGGTGACTTAGGATCTGTCACCAGGACGTAAGAAACTTGGGAGAAAACGAATCACTGTAAGTAATCTGCCTTAATCTTATCGTAGATCCTGTATTACGTTTTATAAGATGAACCAGAGTTTTTCATACAATTTGAATTGTATACATGATTTGTGAAGAGAGTAAGTAACTTGTTTTAATCTTGTTGTGAATCGTGTATGTAAGTAACCTGTCCTAATCCTGTTATGGATCATGTTATGTTATTAATGTTTCCTAAGCATTTATTTTAAGTATATATGTTTCATACATGATATGTTACAATGCATAAGTAACTTTAATGATCCCAGAAGCTATGGCTATGTATGCAACATGATGATACTGATATTATAATCATGCATGTAAGTTTATAAAGTCTTAGCTAGCCCAGAGGCACTATAATGGGCTCAAAGATGCTACTGAGAATGACTGAGCCGCCAGTGGCTGAATAGTAACTGAGCTGCCCCGCCAGTGGCTGAATAGTAACTGAGCCTGCCCCGCCAGTGGCTGAATTGGAATTGGGCCTGCCCCGCCAGTGGCTGAATAGTAACTGAGCTTGCCCCGCCAGTGGCTGAATAGTAACTGAGCTGGCCCCGCCAGTGGCCGAGTCTGACTTCGCAGTAGCATCCGAGAGTAAAAGGACCACGGCATGCCGGGGGGCACGGTTTCATATGCATATAATATGAAAATTTTGTGATTTGCACTACTGCTTTGTTTAAATTGCATACTTATTATGCCAGGATGATTATTAGATAAACATGCATGTCAGCTTCTCAAAACCCTGATTTACATGTTTAGTCTACTGGTTGATCCGGTAGGATTATGCAGGATTACTTACTGAGCCGTATAGCTCACATCTGTTTATGTTTCGTTTTCTTTCAGATCCTCACCAATGATCGCCATCAGATATGTTTTTATTTTGTTACAGAGCTTCGTATTTTTGGAGAAGCTTATATACTTCTGTACATTTGAATAGCATAGAAGTTCTGTATTTTTGGTTTCAAACTTGAAGGTTGTACTGCAAACTTTTAATAAATATATAAGGATGAATCCTTTTTGGCTACCTGTTACCCCTGTATGAGGCTGCGTGCTAGTGTGGGCGATAGTCGGCAATAGTACGGCCGTGTCACGGATCCGGATCCGGGGAGTGACATTCTAGTGGTATCAGAGCAATAGGTTAATCATGAGTAAAAATTTTAAGCTTTAATAAGGAAATGGGTAGTTAAGTCTCATTTAGTGAGATTCCGCATAACCGGAAAGGAAAGAAAAGATTTTATTGGTTGTATCATCGGTCAGTCACGAAAATTGCTTGACACAAATATTTTGATAGGTGATAATGAGCAACAAAAAGAAAGAAGCTAGGGCTAATGCAAAGCCATTCTAGGGGCATGATTGTGATAGTTATGGTATTAGAATTCAAGACTTAAGACTACTAAGGATTTTGGTATGTTGAATCAGAATGCTAGCAAGCCATGGCAAAATAAGAATAAGCTAGTTTGGAGATTTCTCGATGGAGTAATTTGTATTTGGATTACGATTAAAGTATATTTTGACTAATATTAAGTGGAGTATTAAAGTACATTGCATATCAGTATATATGTGATTTTGGAAGTTTAACTTGATACTGAGTACTGTGGATATTATTTCTAGTTTGAAGTTGATTATTTTGATACCAAGATAGTGTTCATTCATAAGTTGTTTAAGGCTTGGACAAGGAAAGATATTTTTATTCTTCGAAGATGAATATTCGAAATCTGTATGACAATTATGCATGAAACTGTTATATAAGAAGAAAATATATTTGAGGATGAGATTTAAGAGTTTCTCCTTTGTTTACTTGGAATGTGAAATATTAGATCTTTTCAAATTATAATGCAAGATTAATATTTCGATTGGAAGTCATTTAGTAAATTCTGAGAATAATTTTCAATGTTGAAGAATATTTTAGGCTCAAATGTTCTACTATGGATAAAGTGCAGTAGTTTGTGATCCTGTGATAAATCAATTAAATGAATATTAGTTGAAGTTTTGACACAAAAAAAAAGAGAGAAAATGATGATGACATGGGGTCATTAGGAAATGCGAGCGGAATCAGCAATAGAGTTGATATGGGAACATGCCCAATAGCACATGATGTTGCAGGAGTTTGTATTTAGTGATCATGCTTGTAAGATTTGAAATAAATTATTTTATCTCTAATAGAGGGGCAATTATTAAATGCTTTCATTTATCACGAAGAAGCAAGTTTAAATTGTTTCATGAGGAAGCTGAAAGTTATGGATGATAATTCCACATATCATCGTCTAGTGGAAAGAGTACAAAAGAAGAAGATTTTTAAATAGAGATATTACAACAAAAGTATACATCCTTTTCTTTTAACGGGGATGTGAGATCCAGAATCACCTTCTAGCAATGCTAAAGTAGGGTAGATTATTGTTCATGCAATTTAAAGATACCTAATATAAGATTGGGATATTGAGAAATAATTTTCAGAAGTTTACACAATTTCGAGCTTAAAATGTCCTAAGATGACTTGAGAGCTTATCTCGTATTAGGAAAGAAGGCTTATTTTCAATAAATGAAGTTGTTAAAAATCTAAAATTCATTTAAAGCGTTGTCGCTTATTTAAGAGGATCTTATGTTGGGATACCCTTTCTTTACTCGCTCACGGAAAAGTAAAAAGAAGTTTTGGCTAAGTAACATTCGATCAAGATGGAGGAAAGATTTGAAATGCAAATACAGATGAGGAATTAAATAGTTTTGTTTGTAGGCAAATAGTATGTTGATCAAAAGTTATTTGTGAATTCAAAGGAATTTGATCAGAATGCGCAGCGAAAACATAGTGATCTGAATTATTAATCTAAGTTGGCCAGAAGTATTATTCTTTTGATTCGGAAAGTTTTAATAACAAAAGATTTGATCTGTTTTCCTGTGTAGTAAGATTTTTCTGGATAAATAAAAGGAGAATGTTCTGATTTTTGGATAGCACTGTGCTATCCTAGATTCTCCAGTTTTACGTCATGCTAAGAAACTTCTTAGCATCTTTTGACATGAATTAATAGATCATCGATTTTGATCTTGGATCTAGAATATGTTGGTATGAACCTTCTCCCTCCTAAATTTGAAGCTTGAATTTTTTTTAATTAATATCCATCCTTTATTCGATTGAAAGAAATTGAGGTTGTCAATTGACTTTGATGAATATCTATCAAGGGTGGATTGAAGTTGTTTATGATCTAATCTTGTGATAGATCGGGTAATCGAGAGCAGTTGATACTTTGACAAAGAAACTCGAAGTTCTTATTCAGAATTGAGATGTAGATTTTTGTGTATAAGAGAAAAGTTTGATTTAGATCACCTACCAAAAGAATCAAATCTAAAAATGTTAGACCTTATTCTTTTGATAAGATCTAATGATGAAACTGTATTGATGAATAGAATTATTGAAAAATTTGAATTAGAATTCTAATGGAGAAAAGTGTTTGATGTTAATGCTCTCACCTATTTCTATTAAGCCGATTACGATTCTTGTGTGGACTTAATCGAAAGCAATTAATTTCTTGGGCCAAGGATTATAGCATTTAAAATCTAAGGTGGGAAGATTAGTCCTCTTTTGGAAGAGATCAAAGGAACTCCTATATCATAGATGGAAGGGATTAAGTTTTGAAATGCCATGACTTTGTATGTCGTAATTCTTTATGTCGAAATCTTGGGAGTAGGTACTCTGAGAGAAAGACTAACTGAGATCTCGAGGATGACTCAATGGTTGACTACTTTTAAAAACCAGAACCTAAGGTATGTTTAATTTCGAGGACGAAATTTATTTTAAGGGGGGTAGGATGTAATGTCCGAGCCCAGAACCTACTAGGCCCAATAAGAAGTAGGCCCAGTTAGGGGTTTGGGCCCAAATTTCACTGTGGGCAGTATTATTTTAATGGTTATTATAATGGTACGGAAAAAAAAATGAAGGGATAAGACCGACAGGGAAGGGTTACCTCACCCCCTGCTGGCAGCCGATGCCGGCGCGCCGGAGACAGGGGGCGGCGGCCAGTCCCGGAGTATGGAGGAAAGGAGAGGATGGGACCTCTCAGAGGGGGGTTTCATCCTCTAAACAATTATTTAAGCCTCTGCCGGCAACCCCAAGTCACAGACTCCCTAAACTTTGAACGAGAGAGAGAGCCGAAGCCCTGGAGCCTAAGGCCAAGGAGCCCTGAAGCTCTGGGAAAGGAAGGACTACTAGGGAGGAAGCACTGCCGACTACAACCGGCCAAGGTAAGGAGTTTTTTTTTAGGTTAGGATTTAACAGAAGTAAGGAAACCCCTCTGTGGGGTGCTCTTCCCCTCTGTGTCAACAGTGAAATAGAGGGGAGGAGGCCGGCACAGGAGAGGGAGAAAAACCCACAAGCCCGGGTCGGGTCGGACTCACAGGCCGCGACCATCCGGACCGAACCCAACCGGGCTCGGCCTGTTGACGAACCGGACACCGCGGCCTCGGCCGCGGGTACCTTGGGGTTCGGGGAGCAACCCGGGCCGCCAGATCTGGCCGGGACGACAACAGAGGCGGCCACAGGGCCGCCAGCCCCGGCCGGACCACCACCTCTTCTCCGGCAAGGGGTGGTGGTGCCGGAAGGAAGAACCAAGGAGGAAAAATTAGAATGAACTCACCGGACCGAAGAGGCTTCATTCTTGGACCCCGGCCTTACCTCACCGTGGTCGGAGCAGGGGGGAGATCTCCCGGAGGAGATCCAGCCGCGACCCAACTTCCTGGCACTCCTCTTCTCCGGCATCGCTTCAGAGAAGAGGAAGGGGGGCCGGCCTTTCTTCCGCCAGTGCTCCGGGGGGAAGCTCCGCCTCGGTCGGTGGATCGGAGGGGAGCCTCGTCTCCCCGGTCGCCTGCGAGAGAAGAAAGGGAGGAGACGGAGGGTTCGGTGGGGACGAAAGGCCGAAAGGGCTAGGGCTTTCGGTCGGAAACGAGGAGAAAGAGAGAAAAGGAGAGGAAAAGAGTGGAAGAGAGAAAAGAAGAGGGAGTGACCGAGAGAGAGAGGAGGCCGTAGATCCGGCCGGAGGAGAAGAAGGGGAGCCGGAGGGCCGGCCGGAGGCATGGGTTCGGTGGAGACGAAGGAGAAAAGAGAGGAGAGAGAGGAGAGCGGGAGATGAAGAGGCGGAAGCCTCTGGAAGGGGGGGAGAAAAACCCTGATAACGGGTTCGCGGGTCGGATCCGAATCCGAACCCGCAACCCGTTAAGCCCAAAGAAAAAAAAAAGAAAAAAAGAAAAAGAAAAAGAAAAAGGGAAAGGGTTTAGCCAAATTTGACTAAACCCGAGCCCAATCAAATTGGGCTAAGTCTGGACAAGCCAGACTATAAATTTAACCAAAATTAAACCCAAATGGAATGAGGCCCAAACCCAATTCGGCTGGAATTGGTCCTAACAGACCAAACTAATGGAAATCGGCCCAATTAAAGCCCAATTCAAGCCAATGTAATTAATTTGGGGGCCAAATTGATCCCGGATTGACCCTGACTCAGGCCCAAACGGGTCACAGTGACCCTAAACCCGAAATTAAACCCAATTAAGCTGGGAATTAAGCTTAGTGGCCAATCGGAAGGCCAATTAAGACTTATGAGCCCAGCCAAGACCCCAAATACAGAGGAATTAGGCTTGGGCTAAATTTCAGGTAGAAAAGGAAATAACATATTGTTATTATGACATGATTGTAGGTGACTTAGGATCTGTCACCAGGACGTAAGAAACTTGGAAGAAAACGAATCACTGTAAGTAATCTGCCTTAATCTTATCGTAGATCCTGTATTACGTTTTATATGATGAACCAGAGTTTTTCATACAATTTGAATTGTATACATGATTTGTGAAGAGAGTAAGTAACTTGTTTTAATCTTGTTGTGAATCGTGTATGTAAGTAACCTGTCCTAATCCTGTTATGGATCATGTTATGTTATTAATGTTTCCTAAGCATTTATTTTAAGTATATATGTTTCATACATGATATGTTACAATGCATAAGTAACTTTAATGATCCCAGAAGCTATGGCTATGTATGCAACATGATGATACTGATATTATAATCATGCATGTAAGTTTATAAAGTCTTAGCTAGCCCAGAGGCACTATAATGGGCTCAAAGATGCTACTGAGAATGACTGAGCCGCCAGTGGCTGAATAGTAACTGAGCTGCCCCGCCAGTGGCTGAATAGTAACTGAGCCTGCCCCGCCAGTGGCTGAATTGGAATTGGGACTGCCCCGCCAGTGGCTGAATAGTAACTGAGCTTGCCCCGCCAGTGGCTGAATAGTAACTGAGCTGGCCCCGCCAGTGGCCGAGTCTGACTTCGCAGTAGCATCCGAGAGTAAAAGGACCACGGCATGCCGGGGGGCACGGTTTCATATGCATATAATATGAAAATTTTGTGATTTGCACTACTGCTTTGTTTAAATTGCATACTTATTATGCCAGGATGATTATTAGATAAACATGCATGTCAGCTTCTCAAAACCCTGATTTACATGTTTAGTCTACTGGTTGATCCGGTAGGATTATGCAGGATTACTTACTGAGCCGTGTAGCTCACATCTGTTTATGTTTCGTTTTCTTTCAGATCCTCACCAGTGATCGCCATCAGATATGTTTTTATTTTGTTACAGAGCTTCGTATTTTTGGAGAAGCTTATATACTTCTGTACATTTGAATAGCATAGAAGTTCTGTATTTTTGGTTTCAAACTTGAAGGTTGTACTGCAAACTTTTAATAAATATATAAGGATGAATCCTTTTTGGCTACCTGTTACCCCTGTATGAGGCTGCGTGCTAGTGTGGGCGATAGTCGGCAATAGCACGGCCGTGTCACGGATCCGGATCCGGGGCGTGACATCAAGAAACTAGAAGTGTGATATTGATAGTTTCCTTATGTGAGTAGATTGATTTTTTTTCTTGCTTTTCTTTTATTTTTTCAATTCTCGTGGGATAGCAGTGCTTTCAATTGGAGAGATCAACTGGAGGTAAATGCTACATGATATGTCCAAGAAGCATGAGAATTATATGGGGTGACGAACCTCGATATTGGAGTTGGATCTCTCTGCCTGAGTCAAGGTATGTGCACCACCCCTCTACTTTTGAAGAAATTTCTTTTGGATTCTAATAACGAAGTTTTAGCAAGCTGTCTGGGTGCATGCATGCATGCATGTGTAAGCAAGAGATATTCCATTTGCTGGGTTATAAAATAAAGACGACGTGGGCTTTCTATTGAATTCTTTCTACTTCAATAATTTGACATTGCAGAGATAGATCTCACAAAACCGTCCCAACAATGCTATATCCTGCTTGCAATTTTTCTGATTATAACAGGAGGTTAGAAATGCTAAAATATATCTTGGTTTTCTTCTTGACGTCTCTCTGAATATTCTACCTGAGCTATTTTACTGTGTTTGGTTCTCTGAGAACCTAAAAACACTGTCTTGATGCGATATTCAATCAACCTTTCGTCTCCAGGTTCCCACCAAGTCTTGAAGCTCAAGACTCAAGGAGAAGTAAATTAACCGTACAATGAGACACTACAGGAAAAACTACCTTTCCCGACTTTTGTCTGCCGACGCTAAGTAGAAGCATCGGTAATTTTTGCTAAGCGCCAAAATTTGCCGACGCTTTTAAAGAGCGTCAGTAAGTCTAGCTTCCGGCGACGCTTATAAGCGTCGCGAAAGGTTCCGCCGACGCTTATAAGCGTCGTCGCAACCCGTAGATTGGGCCGACGCTTTTAAGCGTCGGCGGAAGCAAAAATCCCAAAGCCATCTCCCTTTTTTTTTATTTTTTTTCCTCCCAACGACGCTTTAGAAAGCGTCGTCGGAGGCCATTATCCCCCCTCCCCTCTCCTCACCGCAAATTCCTCCTGATCCCTAACCCATCTAGCTGCCCCCCTCCCCTTCTCTCTCCGCCGCTCGCCCCCTCCCCCTCCTCTCTACAAATCCCCTCCCCCCTCCCGATCCCTCAAACCCCCTCCCTTACAAATCTCTAACCCCCTCCCGATTCTTGATCAGATCCCTTCCAAGAAGCGAGAGAGAGAGAGAGAGAGCGGCCACCCACGTCCCCGATCCCTCTTCTCTGGCATCGATGGAGTTCGATGGAGCTTCTTCCCTCTTCTCCGGCGTCGGCTTCATGCCTTCTCAGGCCACTAGGCCCCCGATCCCTTCTCCTTCTCCCCCGCCAAGGTACCCATCGCCTCTCTCTCTCTCTAGAGATCGCGATCTCGATCCGCGCCCTCCGGTCCTGGCAGTCTTGCCCGGAGCCGGAGTCCAGCTCTCCGGACTGGATCTGTGCCCGCCCGGATCGAGCTCCTCCACGCCTCCCTCGACGACCTCCACCAGCTCCCCCAGGCCCAGGACACCCTCTGCCGCCGCTCCTCCACCCCCTGGACCGCCCGCCTCCTCGACGACTTCCTCCGCTTCGCCGACGCCTACGGCTCCTTCCGATCCGTCCTCATCTCCCTCAAAGAAACCCAGTCTGAGCTCCAGACCGCCATCCGGTGGCGCGACGAGGCCCGGGTCGCGTCCTCCGTCCAGTCCCATAAAAGAATCCAGAAAGATCTCGCCAAGCTCGCCGTTTCCATTCGAGAAGCATCCAGATCGCCCGCCCCCGCGTTGGCGGCGGATGCGGCGGAGGCGGAGATGGCGGGGATCATGAGGAGGCGACGGCGGCCACGGCGATGGCTTCGGCGGCGGTTTTCTTGGGTATTTTTATATATTTTTTCTTTAAAAAAAATTTATGACGACGCTTTAAAGCGTCGCTAATTTAACTGCTTGACGGATTTTAGCGATGCTTAAAAGCGTCGCTAAAAATAACCTTTAGCGACGCTTTTCAAACGCGTCAGCAATTTTTTTTCCACCCCGACATAGCCGACGCTTTGGTGATGCTTTGAAAAGCGTCGGGAAGAAAATTACCGACGCTTATAAACGTCGGTAAAAGCCTCAAAAAGCGTCGCCAAAGCCCCTTTTTCTTGTAGTGAGATATAGATATTTTCTCAATACGACATTATTGATGTTTGATATGCAAAATATAGAAATTTCATACAGTTTTTCAGGATTTCACATAGCTAAATACATGAATATATACATATAAATTCCTCACAACAATCAAAAGTAATTACCAAAAAACGGTGAGAAATCAACCAGTTCACACCAATGGACTAAAACTAGTCAAACCCTTGGAGAACAAGAACCGTGTTCGAAAGATCTCTTGAAATAGGAAGGATGGGACTACTAAACCCCCTATGCAACAAGAACAAGCATGAGGGCTAAGGAAGGTAGAAAAGGCATGCGATATTCATGCTGTAGATCGCAGGGAAAAACAAGTCAATAGGCTGTAGATGGCGAGGAGGGAGCAAAGTGGCTCCAAGTGAGAGGCAAAGATATTACAGCATGGCATGTAGCAGATGATGAATATGAGAAGGAAAAGCAAGAATGGAATAGGGTTGCTACTCTCCTTCCTACATGTTAGAAACACATGATGTTAAATCATTTGTTCTTTTTCCCCCCTTATCTATAATGTTGGAAAAATGCAATTAAGAAATAATGATGCCGCAAACTTTTTTCCCCTCTTTGTGTAATTAAATAGGATATCACTTATCAAGCAACAATAATTTCTACAATCTACTCAAGCAATTAATAAGCAAAATAATCAAACAATCCACACACAAAAAGCAACACAATTTTTTAACCTGAAAAATCCTTCTATGTGAAGGAAAAAACATCATGGGAGCTAGTCCTGCTAAAAACTTCCACCATTTAGAATAATAGAATTACAATAGATTTTCTCTAGTTCAACTAGAGGCTGTACAAACATCAACAAGATTTAATCTTACCTTCTATAACAAGAACATTCATCACCAATAAGGCGGATTTCAACAATAAACAGCAAAATAGAGAATAGATCTCATCCAGTGTTGATACTTCAAATAATCAATAGAGAAGGATTTTCAAAGATCCAAACCGTTCAACCTGTAGCTCTTAATGTCGAGAACAATATACTGAAATTTCAGCCAAATCTAGATACAATCAACTATCCGATCATCTGACAAAGAGCACATTTTTTTTCTCTTCTTCTTCCTAGTTTTTCCTTTTTTTTATCTTTCGTTTTTCATAGAGGCCCACGCACCACGATTTCTTTGCGATTAACTCACCCAAGCCAGTGTTTCTTTTTTATCTTTATTTTTTTTAAATTCAAATGAGGTGGGTCCCATATGAGGAGGGACCACACTAACAAATCCCCCCTCCTGACTCATGTGGGAATTCCACCAAGCCCGCTTTCTCTCTACAAGCAATAATTTTTTCTATGGGCAAGATTTTAGTCATTAATCTGACCCATTATCGTCAGTATGGATTTTTTTCAAGACAATAACTTCATCTCCAAAGCATTCCGAGCCCAATGATATCGCACATCAATATGCTTGGATCTTGAATGAAATATTGGATGTTTCGAGAGATGGATGGCACTTTGACTGCGCTACAAAAAAATCAGGCATTTTCGACTCTTTTTATTATCTAGATTTCTCTTGTCACAATTAAGCATATAATTCTCTTGTTCTTGGCCCAACTCTTGTAGAAAATTTTTTATCCACAAAAGTTCTTTATCAGCTTCTGTAACTGCAATATATTCAGCCTCTATAGTGGACAAAGCAATATATTCTTGTAACTTAGATTGCCATGACACTGCTCCTCCTGAAAAAGTCATCAAGTATCTTGATGTGGACTTTCAAGAATTTATATCACCAACCATATCTGCATTTGTGTACCCATCCAACACAGGTTTATCATTACCAAAATATAAATAGACTCTAGAAGTACCTTTGAGATATCTGAGAACCTATTTAATAGCTGCCCAATGTTTCCTACTAGGGTTCGAAAGAAACCGACTTACAACACCAATTGCATGAGCAATATCCGGCCTTGTGCAAACTATAGCGTACAACATCAAACTGCCAACTGCAGATGCATAAGAAATTTTTTTTATTTTTTCACCTTTCTGACTTGTAGGACACTGTTTGGAACTTAACTTGAAGTGACCTGCAAATAGAGAGCAAACTGATTTGGACTTGTATATATTGAACCTTTCTAACAGCTTTTCGATATATCTTTCTTGAGATAACTAAAGCTTTCTATTCTTCCTATCACGAGTAATTCTCATGCCAAGAATTTGTTTAGCATGCCCCAAGTCCATTTTAAAGAACTTGCCTAACTCTCTTTTCAATCTTTCAATTTTCTTAGCACATGGCTAACAATTAACATATCATCTAAATAAAGTAAGAGAATAATAAAATCTTCATCAGATAATCTCTTCATAAACACACAATGACCAGAAGCAGTTTTACTATATCTATGGTCCATCATAAATAAATCAAACTTTATATACTACTTTCGAGATGCCTACTTAAGCCCATACATACCCTTCTTTAATCTACACACGAGATGCTTTTTGCCTTTAACTATGAACCCTTCTGACTGCTCTATGTAAATTTTCTCCTCTAAGTCACTATGGAGGATGATAGTTTTCACATCAAGTTGTTTAATATCCAAATTCATGCTTGCAGATAAACCAAGAATAACTCAGATCAAAGACATCTTGACCACAAGTGAGAAAATTTCTTCAAAGTCAATACTTTTTTTCTGAGCAAAACCTTTTACAACCAACTGTGCCTTGTACCCTGGCTATGAGCTCTTTTCTTCAATCTTTAACTTGAACACCCACTTATTCTTGAGTACTCTCTTACCTTTAGGTAGTTCCATCAACTAAATATGTGGTCTCATGCAAAAATTTGTTCTCCTCCTGCTTGGCTTTTAAGCACTCTCTTTTTTGTTCATGATTTATAGTCTCTTGGTAGCATTCTAATTCTTCCTCCATTGGTGATCATCACATACTCATGACCAGAATATCTCTGAAAAGGTCGGTGCTCTCTAGTAGAATTTCTTCACTAAGGCTCAACTGGTGGTTTTGGAGAGGCTTGCTCAACATTCTCATCCGGCATATCATTGTTAGGTGCGGGCTCATCAATTGTGTTACCATCATCTTCCTATACATATTGTCTATTGTCATCATTCATCATGATTGGAGGAACCCATATCAACATAATTTCTTGTGACAGACTTCGACTTCTCAGCTTTTCTAAAATCTTCAATAGTCTGGTCTTCTAGAAATACAATATCTCTGCTTCTAATGATTTTCTTATCAACTGGATCCCATAATTTGTAGCCAAACTCTTCATATGCATAACCCAGGAAGATACACTATTTAGACTTGCCATCAAGCTTGGATCTCTCATCTTTAGGAATGTGAATAAATGCCTTGTAGCCAAACACTCTCAAGTGATCATATGATACATTTTTCTCTATCCATATTATTTATGGTACGTCGCCTTTAAGTGGAACTGATAGAGAAAGGTTGATCAAATCCACTGCAGTTCTCATTGCTTCATCCCAAAAGGATTTAGGCAATTTAGCATAAAAGGGCATACTCTAAATTCTTTCACAAATAGTACAGTTCATTCTCTCAGCAACTCCATTATGTTGAGGTATTTTAGGAATAGTTTCTTCAAGCCTGATGTAATGATCTTGACAATATTTTTCAAATGGATCTCTATATTCACCACCATTATCTGTTCGAATACGCTTCAGTTGTCTTCCTATTTCTCTTTCAACACTAGTATTAAAATGCTTGAATACATGGAGCACCTAGTGCTTAAATTTTAAAGCAAAGGCCCATGCTTTTCTAGAATAATCATCAATAAAAGTAACAAAATATAAAACACTACCAAAAGTTCTAGCATCCATAGTGCAAACATCTAGGTGAATTAAATCCAAAACTTATAATCTTCTATATGGAGGAGATTTATAAAATACAATTCTATGTTGTTTGTCAGCTAAACAATGAGTACAAAGTCTTTAAGGATGTACTTTTTATAAAAAGGAGTTCCTTTTTGGCTGGAATATTAAGTTTTTTCTCACTCATGTGTCCAAGCCGCTTATGCCATAATTCAATAGAGGAGTTTTTAACTGCATTCACCTCCCCCTTACATAAATTTGATTCTGTTACGGGGGAACTAAGCCGCCATGCTCCACGTGACCGGCACGCGCGCCCATGAAGACTACGGCTGTCCTTTGATCCAGCAATCCGACCCCGAGTCGGACATCTTCGGCTCCACAGCCCGACCTCGAGTCGGCTGCCCTTCGATCCAGCAGTCCGGCCCCGAGTCGGACATCTTCGGCTTCGCAGCCCGACCCCGAGTCGGCTGCCCCTTAATCTAGCAATCCGATCCCAAGTCGGATATCCTCAGCACCGCAGCCCGACCCCGGGTCAGCTGCCCCCTGATCCAGCACTCCGACCCCGAGTCGGAGATCTCTTGATAACGACAGGCTACTTCCCAGAGGCACGCCGAGGCCTCCTGCTCCACTACTCCCTGCAACGGCTGTATCCGATGCTGTTCCACGATCTCCTGTATCAGCCGTACAAAGCGGAACTCCACTACGCCCTGTCATGGCCGTACCCAGCGCTGCTCCACGACGCCCTGTAACGGCCATGTCAGTGGCCACTCCATCGCGCCCACGATGACAAACCCCCCTAAGAGACCCCCCAGCCAGGTATATATGCGGCTGGGGGGAGAAGGGGGGGGTAAGCAATATCTTCCAGAGCACTCTCTTGCTTGCTATTATCATCTCTCCTCCTCCTCCAATCTCCTCTGACTTGATCGTCGGAGGGCCCCCACTACCCCAGTGGTGGTGCGAGGCTTGCTTGCAGGTTTCCCGGTGGAAGGTGGAGCGTAACCAACACCAACCAAGACAACTCAGACGGAACCCCGTTCACACCGCTGTGTCAATCGTTCTCGGTTTGGACCACCAGCAACAGTTGGCGCTAGAAGGAGGGCCCCGAATCTTAGAGCGATCGTAATGGCACGGCGAGGTGGTCGTGGAGCTTCCAATGCCTCCGGTCGCGGGGCCTCTCGCGCCTCCGGCCGGGAGGCCACTGCGTCTCCAACACATTCTCAGCAACACTCCACCGTTCCACCCCCGGTTCAGATGGTCGAAACCGCTCAGTTCGACCAGTTAGCCCAGCAGGTCCGCACCCTCGTGGAGGCGGTGCAGAACCTGCAGGGTGTGATGTCTCGGGCGCCGCAGCGGGCCCAGGAGCCGCTGCTCCCTGAGCGCTCACCTGTCCTCCTTAACCCGCGCTCCTTCCTCTCCCATGGGGAGGAGCGCCGGCGCGAGGAAGATTCTCGAGCACGGTCCATTCTGCCG
Organism: Phoenix dactylifera; assembly: GCF_009389715.1. Classification (NCBI taxonomy): domain Eukaryota; kingdom Viridiplantae; phylum Streptophyta; class Magnoliopsida; order Arecales; family Arecaceae; genus Phoenix; species Phoenix dactylifera. The sequence continues at coordinate 5,195 of NW_024068437.1, read as the reverse complement.
GGACCGTCCCATCGAAGCTGCGCGGGGTACAAGAGGCGGGCCCGGGCGCGTTCCCAGACCCCCCAGTCCTCAAGGAACCCGCGCTCCAGTCGGTCCCCCTCTCGGTGCTCCTTGTCTCCCACCCATCGGTCGCGCTCCCTGGACCGGCGGGTGGACGATCTCCACCGACAACTCCAGGTCCTGAAGGGCCACTCTAAAGATCCCTTCGCCGACTTGGAGATCTCCTCCCAACCGGCGCTCGCCTCGAGGATCCTGCGGACTCCAAATCCGCCGGGATTCAAAATACCGGCAATCGAGCCCTATGACGGGGCGGCGGACCCGCGGGATCACGTGGAGAGTTTCAGGACTCTTATGCTCCTCCATGGAGCATCAGATCCTCTCCTCTGCAAGGCCTTCCCGGCGACCCTCCGTGGCCCAGCCAGGGCGTGGTTCGCCGGCCTGGGGGCTGACTCTATCCAGTCCTTTGACCAGTTCACTCGCCTCTTCATCAGCCATTTCGCCGTCAGTAGCCGGCGGCGATTGGTTTCCGACTCCCTCTTTGATATCCGGCAAAACGAGGGAGAAAGCCTGCGGGATTACCTTACCCGCTTCAACAAGGCTACATTGGAGGTCCGGAACCTGAGCCAGGAGGTAGCTCTCTCAGCCCTGAAGCGTGGCTTCCGGAAGGGCAGACTCACCTTCTCCCTGGACAAACGCCTGCCGCGGAGCTTCCCGGAGCTGTTGTCTCGGGCGAACCAGTATGCAGACGCCGAGGAGGCAGCCGCCCACCGGAACAAGGAGGCCGCCGAGGCCCCTCTAAAGCTCGGGAAGAAAAGGCGAAAAGAGGCACCCCAGAGGAGGAGCCCGACGCCTCAACATCGGCGCAGAAGCCCGTCACCGGCGAGGAACCACGGCGCCCCACGCCCTCGTTCTCCGCACCGACGCTTCAACCGGTACACCCCACTCCTGGCCCCCCGGGCCCAGATCCTTATGGAGGTCAAGGGGCGGGAGAACCTCCCGGTCCCGAGGCAGATGAAGAAAATCCCTGGGAGGAGGCCCTCTCGAGCGTACTGTGAGTACCACCGAGACCACGGCCACGACACCGAAGACTGCTTCCAGCTTCGGGACGAGATCGAGGCTCTCATCCGCCGAGGGCGTCTCGGTCGATATGTAAACGACCGACGTCCCCCCGCAGACCCGCGTCCGGCCGACCCGGCCCCTCAGGAGCATCGGGAGCAGAATCGACCCGTCGCGGGCGTGATCCACACCATCACTGGGGGCTGCTCTCGGCCCGTGAGGAACGCAGGGGGCTCGGTGGAAGCATCAGGGGTGGCCGTCGCGAAGAGGGCAGCGGGTCGGAAATGTAATCACTTTTTGTGATGAGGATGTAAAGGGGGTTCAGACCCCCCATGATGATGCCATGGTGATCTCCCTCACTATGGCGAACTATGATGTAAGGCGTGTTCTTGTGGATAGTGGAAGCTCAGCTGATATTTTGTTTTACGAGGCCTTCCAAAAGATGAGCTTGTCCCGACAAGTGTTGCACAAAACATCCACCCCCCTCATAGGATTCACTGGAGACGCTATCTCGGCCGAAGGTGTCATTGAGCTGCTTGTGACTGCGGGCGTTGCACCCGCAGAAGCCACGGTGCGGCTCGGGTTCTTGGTCGTCCGTGTTCCCTCGGCCTACAACGCTATCCTCGGACGACCCGGACTGAACGCCCTTCGCGCGGTAGTCTCTACATACCATTTGCTAATGCGGTTCCCCACGGCGGCCGGGATTGGAGAGGTCCGAGGTGACCAACCGACCGCACGGCAATGTTTCCTAGCAACTCTCAAAGGGAAGAAGCCCGTGGAGGCCCTAAGCGTCGAGTCCCTTGACGCCAGAGATGAGGTGGCTTTGCGGCACGGGGAGCCGGCCGAGGGTGTGATCGAAGTTCCCCTTGAAGAGGGTCGCCCGGACCGTACGGTCCGGGTCGGTGCCAACCTCGACTCGGAAGCTCGGCTCAGGTTAGTGGAATTCCTCCGAGCCAATGCTGATGTATTTGCCTGGTCGGCGGCCGATGTACCTGGGAATCGACCCGGAGGTCATTTCTCACGCCCTCAACGTCGACCCGACCCACCGACCAGTAAAGCAGAAGAAGAGACACTGTGCCCCGGATCGGATCCGGGTGGTCGACCAGGAGGTAGACAAGCTCTTGGAGGCAGGATTCATAAGGGAGGTCAGCTACCCCGAATGGCTGGCAAATGTCGTACTTGTCCGGAAGGCGAGCGGAAAGTGGAGGATGTGCGTCGACTACACCGACCTGAACAAGGCATGCCCCAAGGATAGCTTTCCGCTTCCGCGGATAGACCAACTGGTCGACGCGACTTCCGGATATCAGCTGCTGTCTTTCACGGACGCCTTCTCCGGCTACAACCAGATAATGATGGCTCCACAGGACGAGGAGAAAACTGCCTTTATAACAGACCGGGGGCTGTACTGTTACAAGGTAATGCCCTTCGGTCTGAAGAATGCTGGCGCCACTTACCAGCGCCTCGTCAACAAAATCTTCAAAGGGCAAATCGGCCGGAACATGGAGGTGTACGTGGACGATATGCTGGTGAAGAGCCGCCATGCAGACCAGCACATCGCGGATCTGGAGGAGACTTTTGCCACCCTGCGGAAGTTTCGCATGAAGCTGAACCCAGCGAAGTGCGCCTTTGGCGCTTCGGCCGGGAGGTTCCTCGGTTTCATTGTCAACCAGCGGGGGATCGAAGCCAACCCTGACAAAATCAAGGCTATCCAAGATATGTCCCCTCCGACCAAAGTGAAGGAGGTTCAGGAGCTCGCTGGAAGGGTCGCCGCGCTCGGACGATTGTGGCAAAATCGGCCGAACGCTGCCAACCGTTCTTCAAGGTGTTGAAGCGCCCGAAAGACTTCCTTTGGACGGCCGAATGTTAAGTGGCATTCGACCAACTCAAGGAGTACTTGGCGTCTCCTCCCCTGCTGTCCAAGCCGCAAGAGGGGGGAGATGCTCTACCTCTATCTGGCGGTCTCCCTAACTGCAGTCAGCGCAGTACTGGTTCGGGAAGAGGCAAAGCTCCAGAAGCCTATGTACTACATCAGCCGGGTCCTACGGGATGCCGAGACGCGGTATACGAAGGCGGAAAAGATCGCCTTCGCGCTGCTGACCGCGACCAGGAGGCTTCGCCCCTATTTCCAGGCCCATTCTGTCACCCTCTTGACCGACCAACCGCTGCGGCAGATCCTCAGCAATCCTGAGAGTGCAGGACGGCTGGTGAAGTGGGCAGTAGAACTTGGTGAGTTCGACATCCGCTACCAGCCCCAACCCGCTATCAAGGCCCAGGTGCTCGCGGACTTCCTCGCTGAGTGCACTGTGCAGGAGGCGGAACCTAGGCCGCCGGAAACACCCAGCCTCGACCTCCCAATCTGGACGCTTCACATTGATGGGTCGTCGAACCCCGAAGGTGGAGGGGCCGGGCTGGTCCCTTACCAGTCCCGATGAGTGATAGCCGAGTATGCCTTGAGGTTCGGATTTCCAGTGACCAACAACGAGGCGGAATACGAGGCCCTAGTCACAGGACTCAAACTCACCAAGGAGCTCGGCATCCGGCGTTTGAAGGTCTTCACCGACTCCCAGCTGGTGGTCGGGCAGGTCCCGAGGGGAGTTCGAGGCTCGGAGCCCCGACCATGCAGAGCTATGTCTGGAAGGTGCAAGCACTCATTCCCGACCTCGGCAGTGTTGACATTCAGCAGGTCCCAAGAAGCGAAAATGCCAGGGCCGACAGGCTGTCCCGCTTGGTGGGAGCAGACGCGCACAACTTGTCAAGGGCGATCTACCTGGAGACCCTGGATGCCCCGAGCATCGGCGAGGCCGGAGCGGTGATGGCGATTGATCCGGAGCCATCTTGGATGGACCCCGCTCGTCGCCTACCTCGCCGAAGGGATCCTCCCAGAGGACGAAGATCAAGCTCGGCGACTCGTCATGAAGTCCGCCCACTACGTACTCTATGAAGGGAGGTTGTATCGGACCTCGTTCACCGCCCCCTCTTAAGGTGCCTCCGCCCCTCGGAAGCGGCCTACGCCCTCAGCGAAGTCCACGAAGGCATCTGCGGATCGCACCTGGGGGCTAGGTCCTTGGCGCATAAGATCATGAGGCAAGGCTATTATTGGCCTACCTTGTTGGAGGACTCAAAGGATCATGTGCGGAAATGCGACGCCTGCCAGCGCCACGCCAACGTCCAGAGAGTCCCTTCTGTCCCCTTGGCACCAATCACTGCACCCTGGCCCTTCGCCCAGTGGGGAATGGATATCCTCGGACCATTCCCCGTCGCTTCAGCTCAGCGGAAATTTTTGATTGTTGCAATCGACTACTTCACCAAGTGGGTGGAGGCAGAGCCGCTGGCCACTATCACGGAGGTGCAAGTCCGGAAGTTCGTGAAGAAGAACATCATTGTCCGATTTGGGGTACCTCGGGTCCTCATCTCGGATAATGGGCGACAGTTCGACAACAAGCATTTCCGTGACTTCTGCGAGGAGTTCGGGATCGAGCATCGGTTCACATCTGTGTCGCATCCCCAAACCAACGGCGAGGCCGAGGTCACAAATCGGACAATCCTCCAAGGAATCAAAGGCGCGAATCGGTCGGACGGGGCAAGCTTGGGTCGAAGAACTCGAGAATGTCCTTTGGGCGTATCGGACCACGCATCGGACCCCTACCGGGGAGACGCCTTTCAGCCTAACCTATGGCACGGAAGCCGTTGTCCCCGTGGAGCTCGGACTCCCCTCACCTCGGGTGGCCGCGCACCGACCCGAGGCCAATTCGGAACAACTCCGAGGGAACCTGGATCTCTTGGAAGAAGCGAGGAAAATGGCGCAGGTTCGGATGGCGATGTATCAGCGGAGGGTGGCCCGATATTACAACTCCAAGGTCCGATCGAAGCTTTTCAGAATCGGAGATCTGGTGCTAAGGCGAGCTAAAGCATCTCGACCTGCGGAAGGTGGGAAGCTAGCGCCAAATTGGGAAGGCCCATATAAGGTTCGCTGGGTAAACCGACCTGGCTCCTACCAGTTGGAGGCCCTAGATGGTCGAGAAATTCTAAGGAGCTGAATTCCGCTAACCTACGGATGTAATTACCAGTAGAACGACGATGCCAGAAAGACAGTTCAAAAATGTATAACATTTTGCATTTCAATAATTTCTGGTTACAAC